>NW_026111394.1:0-300000 GCF_024679095.1 Eriocheir sinensis | reverse complement strand
TATAAAATACACTTAAAAATAATGTAAATTTGAATGAAATTATATAAACAAATACACTTAAAATAACGTTAATTTGTATAAAATATATATAAAAAATACACATTAAATAATGAAAACATGTATAAAAAAATATGTACAAAACACAAATAGTATAATATAAAATCGTATCAAAATATATACACAGAATATTAATAAAATAATGTACATTTGTATGAAAACTAAGGTGCAAAATACCTATAAAATAACGCATTTTTTTATAAAATTATATATACCAAAATACACATAAAATATTTGAATTTGTATTACAATAAATATACAAAATGCACATACAAGGTAAATTTGTATTGAAATAGATATAAAAAAACATATAAAACATTGTAAATTTGTTTCAAAATATATATACGAATACACATAAAATAACGTAGATTTCTATAAAAATATATATACAAAATACACATAAAATTAAGTAAATACGTATAAAAAATGTATACATAATACACATAAAATAATGTAAATTCGTATAAATATAAATAAACAAAATACCAATTAAAGAATGTGTATTTGTATAAATATAAAATGCACATAAAATAACGTAAATTTATATAAAACTATATACAAAAATACACAGCAGTAATTAAATTTGTATGAAAATAGATATACAAAATACACACAAAATAAGCTAAATTTGAATTGAAATATATATACAAAATACATAAAATAAAGTAAATTCGTTTCAAAATATTTTTAACAAATACACATATAATAACGTAAATTTGTAAAAAATATATATAAACAAAATACACATTAAGTAATGTAAATACGTATAAAATTTTTTTTTACAAAATACACAAATAATCAAGTCATTCGTATCAAAATAAATAAACAAAAACTAATTAAATAATGTCAATTTGTATGAGAAAACATATACAAAATACACATAAAATAACGTTTTAAGTTTCTATAAAAATATATGTACAAAAATGTACATAAAATTAGTTTGCATAAAAAAATATATACAAAACACACATTAGATAATGTAAATGAGTATAAAAATATGTATACAAAATACCTATGAAATAATCTAAATTCGTATCGAGTTAAATTAAGAAAATAACAATAAAATAACGTAATTTTGGATGAAAATATATATAGAAAACACATAAAATAACCTAAATACAAATACAAATATACACATTCAATAATTTAAAATTGAATGAAATAAATATACAAAATAAACATAAAATAAGGTAAATTTGTAATAAAATATATGTAAGAATATAAATAAAATAATATAAATTTGTATGAAAATATATATACAAATACACATAAAATAACATGAATTTGTATAAAATTTGTTTAAAAATATATACGAATACACACAATAAAATAACGTAAATTTTTATGAAAATGTATATATAAAATACACATAAAATAGTTTAAATACGTAGAAAAATATATATACAAAATACACATAAAATAATGTAAATTCGTAAAAAATTAAATACACAAAATTCCAATAAAAGAATGTATATTTGTAGGAAAATATATATACAAAAAACAAATAAAATAACTAAAATTTGTATAAAAGTATATACAAAAATACACAAAAATAATTTAAATTTGTTTGAAAATAGATATGCAAAATACACATAAAGTTAGGCAAATTTGTATTGAAATACATATACAAAACTCACATAAAATTATATAAATTTGTATGAAAATATATAAACAAATACATATAAAATCAAGTAAATTTGATAAAATATATATACAAAATATACATTAAATATTTTAAATATGTATAAAAATATATTATATTATATATATATTTTTATTGATATTTGCGTTATTTATGTGTATTTTGTATATGTTTTCTCATAGAAATTTACATTATTTTATTGGTATTTTGTCTATTTATTTTGATACGAATTACATGATTATTTGTGTATTTTTACAGTTTTTATACGTATTTACATTATTTAATGTGTATTTTGTTTATAAATTTTTATACAAATTTACGTTATTATATGTGTTTTTGTATAAGTATTTTGATACAAATTTACATTATTTTATGTATTTTCTATATATATTTCAATTCAAATTTAGCTTATTTTATGTGTATTTTGTATATTATTTATTTTAATACAAAATCAAATATTTTATGTTTTTTCGAATTTATATTTTTATAAAAAATGCGCTATTCTATGGGTATTTTGCATCTTAATTTTCATACAAATTTACATTATTTTATTAATATTTTCTGTTTTTATTTTGATAAGATTTTACATTATTTTATTTGTGTTTTGTATATATTTTTTTTATACATATTTACATTATTTAATGTATTTTTCGTATATATATTTGATACAAATTTTCGTTATTTTTTAGTCTATATGTTTATATATTTTCCTTCAAATTTACATTATTTTATGTGTATTTTGTATATGCATTTCAATACAAATTTACCTAATTTTAAATGTTTTTTGTATATTTATTTTCATACAAATTTAAATTATTTTTGTGTATTTTTGTATATAGTTTTATACAAATTTAGGTTATTTTATGTGTATTTTATATATCTATTTTCATACAAATACACATTCTTTTCATGATATTTTGTTTATTTATTTTGACACGAATTAACATTATCTAATGTGTATTTTGTATATATATTTTTATACGTATTTACATTATTTCAAGTGTATTTTGTATATATATTTCTATAGAAATCTGCGTTATTTTATGTGTATTCGTATATATATTTTGAAACAAATTTACATTGTTTTATGGTTATTTTGCATATCTATTTCAAAACAAATTTACCTTATTGTATGTGCATTTTGTATATTTATTGTAATACAAATTTAAATATTTTATGTGTATTTTGGTATATATATTTTCATAAAAAATGCGTTGTTTTATGGGTATTTTGCATCTTTATTTTCATACAAATTTACATTATTTTATTAATATTCTGTGTATTTATTTTGATACTATTTTACATAAATCTATTTGTGTTTTGTATATATTTTTTTATACATATTTACATTATTTAATGTGTATTTTCTATATATATTTCATACAAATTTACGTTATTTTAAGTGTATTTGTTTATATATTTTCATTCAAATTTACATTATTTTATGTGTATTTTGTACATGTATTTCAATAGAAATTTAACTAGTTTTATGTATTATATATATATATATATATATATATATATATATATATATATATATATATATATATATATATATATATATATATATATATATATATATATATATATATATATATATATATATATATATATATATATATATATATATATATATATATATATATATATATTTTTATACAAATTTGAATTATTTTTGTGTATTTTTTGAATAGAGTTTTATACAAATTTACAATATTTTATGTGTATCTTGTATATCTATTTTCATACAAATACACATTCTTTTATTGATATTTTGTTTATATATTTTGATGCGAATTTACATTATTTAATGTGTATTGTGTATATATATTTTTATACGTATTTACGTCATTTCATGTGTATTTTGTATATATATTTCTATAGAAATATACGTTTTTTTTATGTGTATTCGTATATATATTTTGAAACAAATATACATTGTTTTATGTGCATTTTGTATATTTTTTCAATACAAATTTACCTTATTGTACGTGCATTTTGTATATTAATTTTAATACAAATTTAATTATTCTATGTGTATTCTTGTATATGTATTTTTAAAAAAATATGCTTTATTATATGGGTATTTTGCATCATTATTTTCATACAAAATTACATTATTTTATTGATATTCTGTGTATTTAATTTGATACGATTTTACATTATTCTATGTATATTTTGTATATCTATTTTATACAAATGTACGTTATTTTATGTGAATTTGTTTTCATTTCATACAAATTTACATTATTTTATGTGTATTTTGTACATGTATTTAAATACAAATTTAACTAATTATATGTGTATTTTGAATATCTATTTTCATACAAATTGAAATTTATTTTTTTGTTTTTTTGTATATATTTTTATTTAAATTTTCGTTATTTTATGTGTATTTTGTATATTTATTTTCCTACAAATATACGTTCTTTTATCGGAATTTTGTTTATTTATTTTGATACGAATTTTCATTTTTAGGTGTATTTGATATATATATTTTTATACTTATTTACATAATTTTATATGTATTTTGAATAAATATTTTCATAGAAATTTACTCTATATGTATATACAAAAAAACACAAAAATAATTTAAATTTGTATGAAAATAAATATACAAAATACACATAAAATTAGGTAAATTTGTATTAAAATACATATACAAAATACACTTAAAATAATGTAAATTTGAATGAAATTATATAAACAAATACACTTAAAATAACGTTAATTTGTATAAAATATATATAAAAAATACACATTAAATAATGAAAACATGTATAAAAAAATATATACAAAACACAAATAGTATAATATAAAATCGTATCAAAATATATACACAGAATATTAATAAAATAATGTACATTTGTATGAAAACTAAGGTGCAAAATACCTATAAAATAACGCATTTTTTATAAAATTATATATACCAAAATACACATAAAATATTTGAATTTGTATTAAAATAAATATACAAAATGCACATACAATAAGGTAAATTTGTATTGAAATAGATATGCAAAATACATATAAAACAATGTAAATTTGTTTCAAAATATATATACGAATAAACATAAAATAACATAGATTTATATATATATATATATATATATATATATATATATATATATATATATATATATATATATATACAAAATACAAATAAAATTAAGTAAATACGAATCAAAAATGTATACAAAATACACATAAAATAATGTAAATTCGTATAAATATAAATAAACAAAATACCAATAAGAGAATGTGTATTTGTATAAATATAAATATACAAAATGCACATAAAATAACGTAAATTTGTATAAAACTATATAAAAAATACACAGAAGTAATTAAATTTGTATGAAAATAGATATACAAAATACACACAAAATAAGCTAAATTTGAATTGAAATATATATACAAAATACATAAAATAAAGTAAATTCGTTTCAAAATATTTTTAACAAATACACATATAATAACGTAAATTTGTAAAAAAAATATATAAACAAAATACACATTAAGTAATGTAAATACGTATAAAAAATTTTTTACAAGATACACAAATAATCAAGTCATTCGTATCAAAATAAATAAACAAAAACTAATTAAATAATGTCAATTTGTATGAGAAAACATATACAAAATACACATAAAATAACGTTTTAAGTTTCTATAAAAATATATGTACAAAAATGTACATAAAATTAGTTTGCATAAAAAAATATATACAAAACACACATTAGATAATGTAAATGAGTATAAAAATATGTATACAAAATACCTATGAAATAATCTAAATTCGTATCGAGTTAAATTAAGAAAATAACAATAAAATAACGTAATTTTGGATGAAAATATATATAGAAAACACATAAAATAACCTAAATACAAATACAAATATACACATTAAATAATTTAAAATTGAATTAAATAAATATACAAAATAAACATAAAATAAGGTAAATTTGTAATAAAATATATGTAAGAATACAAATAAAATAATATAAATTTGTATGAAAATATATACAAATACACATAAAATAACATGAATTTGTATAAAATTTGTTTAAAAATATATACGAATACACACAATAAAATAACGTAAATTTTTATGAAAATGTATATATAAAATACACATAAAATAGTTTAAATACGTAGAAAAATATATATACAAAATACACATAAAATAATGTAAATTCGTAAAAAATTAAATACACAAAATTCCAATAAAAGAATGTATATTTGTAGGAAAATATATATATAAAAAACAAATAAAATAACTAAAATTTGTATAAAAATATATACAAAAATACACAAAAATAATTTAAATTTGTTTGAAAATAGATATGCAAAATACACATAAAGTTAGGCAAATTTGTATTGAAATACATATACAAAACTCACATAAAATTATATAAATTTGTATGAAAATATATAAACAAATACATATAAAATCAAGTAAATTTGGATAAAATATATATATACAAATTATACATTAAATATTTTAAATATGTATAAAAATATATTATATTATATATATTTTTATTGATATTTGCGTTATTTATGTGTATTTTGTATATGTTTTCTCATAGAAATTTACATTATTTTATTGGTATTTTGTCTATTTATTTTGATACGAATTACATGATTATTTGTGTATTTTTTACAGTTTTTTATACGTATTTACATTATTTAATGTGTATTTTGTTTATAAATATTTATACAAATTTACGTTATTATATGTGTTTTTGTATAAGTATTTTGATACAAATTTACATTATTTTATGTATTTTCTATATATATTTCAATTCAAATTTAGCTTATTTTATGTGTATTTTGTATATTATTTATTTTAATACAAAATCAAATATTTTATGTTTTTTCGAATATATATTTTTATAAAAAATGCGTTATTTTATGGGTATTTTGCATCTTAACTTTCATACAAATTTACATTATTTTATTAATATTTTCTGTTTTTATTTTGATACGATTTTACATTATTTTATTTGTGTTTTTTATATATTTTTTTATACATATTTACATTATTTAATGTGTTTTTCGTATATATATTTGATACAAATTTTCGTTATTTTTTAGTCTATATGTTTATATATTTTCCTTCAAATTTACATTATTTTATGTGTATTTTGTATATGCATTTCAATACAAATTTACCTAATTTTATATGTTTTTTGTATATTTATTTTCATACAAATTTAAATTATTTTTGTGTATTTTTGTATATAGTTTTATACAAATTTAGGTTATTTTATGTGTATTTTATATATCTATTTTCATACAAATACACATTCTTTTCATGATATTTTGTTTATTTATTTTGACACGAATTAACATTATCTAATGTGTATTTTGTATATATATTTTTATACGTATTTACATTATTTCAAGTGTATTTTGTATATATATTTCTATAGAAATCTGCGTTATTTTATGTGTATTCGTATATATATTTTGAAACAAATTTACATTGTTTTATGTGTATTTTGCAAATTTTTTTAATACAAATTTACCTTATTGTATGTGCATTTTGTATATTAATTTTAATACAAATTTGATTGATCTATGTGTATTTTTCTATATGTATTTTTATAAAAATATGCTTTATTTTATGGGTATTTTGCATCTTTATTTTCATACAAATTTACATTATTTTATTGATATTCTGTGTATTTATTTTGATATGATTTTACATTATTCTATGTGTATTTTGTATATATATTTTATATAAAATGTATTTGTTTTCATTTCATACAAATCTACATTATTTTATGTGTTTTTTGTACATGTATTTAAATACAAATTTAACTAGTTATATGTGTATTTTGTATATCTATTTTGTATGTATATTTTCATAGAAATTTTCTCTATTTTATGAGTATTCGTATATATATTTTGATACAAATTAACATTATTACTGTGTATTTTGCATATCTATTTCAATACAAATTTACTCTATTGTCCGTTCATTTTGTATATTTATTTTAATACAAATTAAATTATTTTATATGTATTTTTGTATATATATTTTTATGCAAATATGCGTTATTATATGTATATTTTGCATCTTTATTTTCATACAAATTTACATTATTTTATTGATATTCTCTTTATTTATTTTGATACGATTTAACATTATTCTATGTGTTTTTTGTATATATTTTTTTTTATATATATGTTTACATTATTTAATGTTAATTTTGTATATATTTTTTATCCAAATTTGCATTATTTTATGTGTATTTGTTTATATATTTTCATACATATTTACACTATTTTATGTGTTTTTTGTATATATATTTTTCTACGTATTTAAATTATTTTATGTGTATTTTGTATATACATTTTCATAAAAAAATTACGTTATTTTATTGTGTGTATAAGTATATATTTTGATACAAATTTTATACAATTTCATATTATTTAATGTGTATTTGTATATATATTTTCATACAAATTTATATTTTTTATGTGTATTTTTTCATATATTTCATTACAAATTTACCTTATTTTATGTTTATTTTGTATATTTATTTCATTCAATTTTAAATTATTTTATGTGTATATTTGTATTTGTATTTAGGTTATCTTATGTGTATTTTGTATATATATTTTCATCCAAAATTACATTATTTTATTGGTATTTCTTAATTTAATTCGATACGAATTTAGATTATTTTATAGGTATTTTGTATACATATTTTTATACTCATTTACATTATCTAATGTGTGTTTTGTATATATATTTTTATGCAAATTTATCTAATGTTCATTTTTGTACATATATTTTTATAGAAATTTGCGTTATTTTATGTATATAGTTTTATATAAATTTACGTTATTTTATGTGCATTTTGTATATTTATATTTATACAAATACACATTCTTTTCTTGGTATACTGTTTATTTACATTTACAGGAATTTACATTATTTTATTTATATTTTGTATACATTTTTTTATACGTATTTACTTCATTTTATGTGTATTTTGTATATGTATTTTTTTAGAAAGCTACGTTATTTTGTGTATTCGTATATATATTTTGAAACAAATTTACATTATTTTATATGTATTTTCCATATTTATTTCAATACAAATTTACCTTAATGTATGTGCATTTTGTATATTTATTTTAATACAAGTTCAAATATTTTATGTGTATTTATAAAAAAAATGCGTTATTTTATAGGTATTTTGCATCTTAATTTTCATTTTATATGTACTTTGTATATATATTTTTATACGCTCTTACATTATTTAATATTTATTTTGAATATATATTTTTATACAAATTCATGGTATTTTATGTGTATTTGTATATATATTTTCATATAAATTTACATTATTGTATGTGTATTTTGTACATATATTTTATTACAAATCTACCTGATTTTATGTTTATTTTGTATGTGTATTTTGTATATTTATATTTATCCAAATACACATTCTTTTATTGGTATTTTGTTTATTTATTTTAATTCGAATTTACATTATTTTATGTGTATTTTGAATACATTTTTTTATATGTATTTACTTAATTTTATGTGTATTTTGTATATATATATATATATATATATATATATATATATATATATATATATATATATATATATATATATATATATATATATATATATATATATATATATATATATTTTTTTTTATAGAAATTTACGTTTTTTTATTTGTATTCGTATATATATTTTGAAACAAATTTACATTGTTTTATATGTATTTTTGCATATCTCTTTCAATACAAATTTACCTTATTGCATATGCATTTTGTATATTTATTTCAATACAAATTTAAAAATTTTATGTGTATTTTGGTATATATATTTTTATAAGTAATGCGCTATTTTATGGGAATTTTGCATCTTTATTTTCATACAAATTTACATTATTTTATTAATATTCGGTGTATTTATTTTGATACGATTTTACATTATTCTATTTGTTTTTTGTATATACTTATTTATACATATTTACATTATTTAATGTGTATCTTGCATATATATTTTATACAAATTTATTATCTATTATCTATTTTCATACAAATACACATTCTTTTCATGATATTTTGTTTATTTATTTTGACACGAATTTACATTATTTGATATGTATTTTGTATATATATTTATACGTATTTATACGTATTATATATTTCTATAGAAATCTACTTTATTTTATGTGTATTCGTATATATATTTTGAAACAAATTTACATTGTTTTATATGTATTTTTGAATATCTCTTTTAATACAAATTTACCTTACTGTATATGCATTTTGTATATTTATTTCAATACAAATTTAAATATTTTATGTGTATTTTGGTATATATATTTTTATAAAAAATACGATAATTTTTAGGAATTTTGCATCTTTATTTCATACAAATTTACATTATTTTATTGATATTCTGTGTATTTATTTTAATGCGATTTTACATTATTCTATTTGTTTTTTGTATATATTTTTTATAGACATTTACATTATTTAATGTGTATCTTGCATATATATATTATACAAATTTACGTTATTTTAAGTGTATTTGTTTTTATATTTTCATTCAAATTTACATTTATTTTAATTCGAAATTACATTATTTTATGTGTATTTTATATACATTTTTTTATACGTATTTACTTAATTTTATGTGTATTTTGTATATATATTTTTATAGAAATCTACGTTTTTTTATTTGTATTCGTATATATATTTTGAAACAAATTTACATTGTTTTATATGTATTTTTGCATATCTCTTTCAATACAAATTTACCTTATTATATGTGCATTTTGTATATTTATTTCAATACAAATTTAAATATTTTATGTGTATTTTGTTATATATATTTTTATAAGAAATGCACTATTTTATGGGAATTTTGCCTCTTTATTTTCATACAAATTTACATTATTTTATTAATATTCGGTGTATTTATTTTGATACGATGTTACATTATTCTATTTGATTTTTGGGTATACTTTTTTATACATATTTACATTATTTAATGTGTATCTTGCATATATATTTTATACAAATTTATTATCTATTATCTATTTTCATACAAATACACATTCTTTTCATGATATTTTGTTTATTTATTTTGACACGAATTTACATTATTTGATATGTATTTTGTATATATATTTTTATACGTATTTACATAATTTCATATGTATTTTGCATATATATTTCTATAGAAATCTACTTTATTATATGTGTATTCGTATATATTTTTTGAAACAAATTTACATTGTTTTATATGTATTTTTGAATATCTCTTTCAATACATATTTACCTTACTGTATATGCATTTTTTATATTTATTTCAATACAAATTTAAATATTTTACGTGTATTTTGGTATATATATTTTTATAAAAAATGCGATAATTTTTGGGAATTTTGCATCTTTATTTTCATACAAATTTACATTATTTTATTGATATTCTGTGTATTTATTTTGATACGATTTTGCATTATTCTATTTGTTTTTTGTAAATATTTTTTTATACACATTTACATTATTTAATGTGTATCTTGCATATATATTTTATACAAATTTACGTTATTTTAAGTGTATTTGTTTATAGATTTTCATTCAAATTTACATTATTTGATGTGTATTTTGTATATGTATTTTCATACAAATTTACCTAATTTTATGTGTATTTTGTATATTTCTTTTCAAACAAATTTAAATTATTTTTGTGTATTTTTGTATATAGTTTTATACAAATTTAGGTTATTTTATGTACGCATTTACATTATTTAGTGTGTGTTTTGTATATATTTTTTTATGCTAATTTACTTTATTTTATGTGCATTTTTGTACATATATTTTTATAGAAATTTGCGTTATTTGTATATGTTTTCTCATACAAATTTACATTATTTTATTGCTATTTTGTTTATTTATTTTGATACGAATTACATAATTATATGTGTATTTTGTACATATTTTTTATACGTATTTACATTACTTAATGTGTATTTTGTTTATATATTTTTAAACAAATCTACGTTATTATATGTATTTGTATAAATATCTTGATACAGATTTACATAGTTTTATGTATTTTGTATGTACATTTCAAATCAAATTTAGCTTATTTTAGCTGTATTTTGTATATATATTTTCATACAAATTTAATTACTTCTGTGTATTTTTGTATATAGTTTTATACAAATTTACGATATTTTATGTGTATTTTGTATATTTATATTTATACAAATACACATTCTTTTACTGGTATTTTGTTTATTTATTTTGATACGATTTTTATGTATTTCTTGTATTCATTTTTTTATACGTATTTACTTCATTTTGTGTATATATTTTTATAGAAATCTACGTTATTTTATGTGTATTCGTATATATATTTTGAAACAAATTTACATTGTTTTATATGTATTTTGCATATCTATTTCAATACAAATTTACCTTATAGTATGTGCATTTTTTATATTTATTTTAATACAAATTTGAATATTTTATGTGTATTTTGGTATATATATTTTTATAAAAAATGCGTTGTTTTATGGCTATTTTGCATCTTTATTTTCATACAAATTTACATTATTTTATTAATATTCTGTGTATTTATTGTTGATACGATTTTACATTATTCTATTTGTGTTTTGTATATATTTTTTTACACATATTTACATTATTTAATGTGTATTTTGTATATATATTTGATACAAATTTACGTTATTTTAGTGTACATGTTTATATATTTTCATTCAAATTTCCATTATTTTATTTGTATTTTTTATATGTATTTCAATACAAATTTACCTAATTTTATGTGTATTTTGTATATTTCTTTTCATACAAATTTAAATTATTTTTGTGTATTTTTGTATATAGTTTTATACAAACAGGTTATTTTATGAGTATTTTGTATATCTATTTTCATACAAATACACATTCTTTTATTGATATATTGTTTATTTATTTTGAGGAGAATTTAAATTATTTAATGTGTATTTTGTATATATATATTTTTATACGTATTTACATCATTTCATGTTTATTTTGTATATATATTTCTATAGAAATCTATGTTATTTTATGCGTACTCGTATATATATTTTGAAACAAATTTACACTTTTATGTGCATTTTGTATATTTTTTCAATACAAATTTACCTTATTGTACGTGCATTTTGTATATTAATTTTAATACACATTTAATTATTCTATGTGTATTTTTGTGTATGTATTTTTAAAAAAATATGCTTTATTTTATGGGTAATTTGCATCTTTATTTTCATAGAAAACTACTTTATTTTATTGATATTCTGTGTATTTATTTTGATACGATTTTACATTATTCTATGTATATTTTGTATATTTATTTTATACAAATGTACGTTATTTTAGGTGAATTTGTTTTCATTTCATACAAATTTACATTATTTTATGTGTATTTTGTACATGTATTTAAATTCAAATTTAACTAATTATATGTGTATTTTGTATATCTATTTTCATACAAATTGAAATTTATTTTTTTGTTTTTTTGTATATTTTCGTAATTTTATGTGTATTTTGTATATTTATTTTCCTACAAATATACGTTCTTTTCTCGGAATTTTGTTTATTTATTTTGATACGAATTTTTTTTTTTTTTAGGTGTATTTGATATATATATTTTTATACTTATTTACATAATTTTATATGTATTTTGAATATATATTATCATAGAAATTTACTCTATATGTTTATACAAAAAAACACAAAAATAATTTAAATTTGTATGAAAATAAATATACAAAATACACATAAAATTAGGTAAGTTTGTATTTAAATACATATACAAAATACACTTAAAATAATGTAAATTTGAATGAAATTATATAAACAAATACACTTAAAATAACGTTAATTTGTATAAAATATATATAAAAAATACACATTAAATAATGAAAATATGTATAAAAAAATATATACCAAACACAAATAGTATAATATAAAATCGTATCAAAATATATACACAGAATATTAATAATGTTTTTTTTGTATATATTTTTATTCAAATTTTCGTAATCTTATAAAAATATATATACCAAAATACACATAAAATTTTTAAATTTGCATTGAAATAAATATACAAAATGCACATACAATAAGGTAAATTTGTATTGAAAGAGATATGCAAAAATACATATAAAACAATGTAAATTTGTATGAAAACTAAGATGCAAAATACCTATAAAATAATGCATTTTTTATAAAATTATATGTACCAAAATACACATAAAATATTTGAATTTGTATTAAAATAAATATAAAAATGCAAATACAATAAGGTAAATTTAAATTTAAAATATTTTTGTGTATTTTTGTATATAGTTTGTTACAAATTTAGGTTATTTTATGTGTATTTTGTTGATCTATTTTCATACAAATACACATTCTTTTATTGATTTTTTGCTTATTTTTTTTGACGCGAATTTACATTAATTAATGTGTATTTTGTATATATATATATATATATATATATATATATATATATATATATATATATATATATATATATATATATATATATATATATATATATATATATATATATATATATATATATATATATATATTTTTTTTTTATACGTATTTACATCATTTCATGTGTATTTTTTATAGTTTTAAACAAATTTATATTATTTAATGTGTATTTTGTATATATATATTTATACAAATACACATTCTTTTATTGGTATTTTGTTTATTTATTTTGATACTAATTTGCATTATTTTATGTGTATTTTGTATACATTTTTGTACGTATTTACTTAATTTTATGTGTATTTTGTATATATATTTATATAGAAATCTACCTTATTTCATGTGTATTCGTATATATATTTTGAAACAAATTTACATTGTTTATATGTATTTTGCATATCTATTTTTGTGTATTCTGTATTTATTTTTGTTATACATAGAATAATGTAAAATCGTATCAAAATAAGTACACAGAATATCAATAAAATAATTTAAATTTGTATGAAAGTAAAGATGCAGATAAAACATTTTTTTTTTAAATACATATACAAAAATACACATAGAATAATTAAATTTGTATTAAAATTAATATACAAAATGCACACATACAATAAGGTAAATTTGTATTAAAAAAAAACGCAAAATACAAATAAAACATTGTAAATTTGTTTCAAAATATATAAACGAATACACATAAAATAACGTAGATTTCTATAGAAATATATATACAAAATACACATGAAATTATGTTAATACGTATAAAAATATATATATAAAATACATATTAAGTAATGTAAATTCGTGTCAGAATAAATAAACAAAATATTATGAAAAGAATGTGTATTTGTATGAAAATAAATAATAGATAATAAATTTGTATGAAATATATTTGCAAGATATACATTAAATAATGTAAATATGTATAAAAAAATATATATACAAAAAACAAATAGAATAATGTAAGATCGTATCAAAATAAATACACCGAATATTAATAAAATAATGTAAATTTGTATGAAAATAAAGATGCAAAATTCCCATCAAATAGCGCATTTCTTATAAAAATATATATACCAAAATACACATAAAATATTTAAATTTATATTGAAATAAATATACAAAATGCACATACAATAAGGTAAACTTCTATAGAAAGAGATATGCAAAAATACATATAAAACAATGTAAATTTGTTTCAAAATATATATACGAATACACATAAAATAACGAAGATATCTATAAAAATATATATACAAAATACACATAAAACTAGGTAAATACGTATAAAAAAATGTAAACAAAATACACATAAAATAATATAAATTCGAAACAAAATAAATAAACAAAATACCAATAAAAGAATGTGTATTTGTATAAATATAAATGTACAAAATACACATACAAAATAAACATAAAATAAGGTAAATTTGTAATGAAATATATGTACAAAATACACATAAAATAATGTAAATTTATAGGAAAATATACACATAAAATACCATGAATTTGTATAAAATTATATATTCAAAATAAATTTTAAATAATGTAAATGCGTATAAAAATATATACAAAAAGTACATATAAAATAATGTAAATTCGTATCAATATAAATCAACAAAATACCAATAAAATAATATATATTTGAATGAAAATAGATTTACAAAATACACATAACATAACTAAAATTTGTATTGAAATATATACAAAAATACATAAAAATAATTTGAGTTTGTATGAAAATAGATATTCAAAATACACATAAAACTAGGTAAATTTCTTTTGAAATATATATACAAAATACCCATAAAATATTGTAAATTTGTGTCAAAATATATAAACAAATACACATAAAATAACGTAAATTTCTTTGAAAAATGTATACAAAATACACATAGAATAATGTCAAATCGTATCAAAATGAATGAGCAGAAGATCAATAAAATAACGTAAATTTGTATGAAAATAAAGATGCAAAATACCCATAAAATAAAGCATATTTTTATAAAAATACATATACAAAAATACACATAGAATAATTAGATTTGTATTAAAATTAATATACAAATGCATATACAATAAGGTAAATTTGTATTGAAAAAATATGCAAAATACACATAAAAGTGTAAATTTGTTTAAAAATCTATATACGAATACACATAATATAACGTAGATTTCTATAGATATATATATACAAAATACACATGAAATGATGTAAATACGTATAAAAATATATATACAAAATACACATTAAAAAATTTAAATTCTCGTCAAAATAAATAAACAAAATATCAATAAAAGAATGTGTATTTGTATGAAAATAGATATACACAATACTCATAAAATAACCTAAGTTTGTATAAAACTATATATAAAAATACACAAAAATAACTTAAATTTGTATGAAAATAAATATACAAAATACACATAAAATTATTTTGTATATCTATTTTATACAAATGTACGTTATTTTATATGAATTTGTTTTCATTTCATACAAATCTATATTATTTTATGTGTATTTTGTACATGTAATTAAATACAAATTTAACTAATTATAGTTGTATTTTGTATATCTATGTTCATACAAATTGAAATGTATTTTTTTGTTTTTTCTGTATTTATTTTTATTCAAATTTTCGTAATCTTATAAAAATATATATACCAAAATACACATAAAATTTTTAAATTTGCATTGAAATAAATATACAAAATGCACATACAATAAGGTAAATTTGTATTGAAAGAGATATGCAAAAATACATATAAAACAATGTAAATTTGTTTCAAAATATATATACGAATACAAATAAAAAAACGTAGATTTCTATAAATATATATATATACAAAATACACATAAAATTAAGAAAATACGTATAATAAAATGTATACAAAATACAAATAAAATAATGTAAATTCGAATTAAAATAAATAAACAAAATACCAATAAAAGAATGTGTATTTGGATAAATATAAATATACAAAATACACATACAAAATAAACATAAAATAAGATAGATTTGTAATAAAATATATGTACAAAATACACATAAAATAATGTAAATTTATATGAAAATATATATACAAATACACATAAAATACCATGAATTTGTATAAAAATATATATTCAAAATAAATATTAAATAATGGAAAAGCGTATAAAAATATATATACAAAGTACATATAAAATAATGTAAATTCGTATCAATATAAATCAACAAAACACCAATAAAATAATATATATTTGAATGAAAATAAATTTACAAAATACACATAACATAACTAAAATTTGTATTAAAATATATACAAAAATACATAGATATAATTTGAGTTTGTATGAAAATAGATATACAAAATACACATAAAACTAGGTAAATTTCTTTTGAAATGTATATACAAAATACCCATAAAATATTGTAAATTTGTGTCAAAATATATAAACAAATACACATAAAATAACGTAAATTTGTATAAAAAATATATACAAAATACACATAGACTAATGTCAATTCCTATCAAAATGAATGAGCAGAATATCAATAAAATAATGTAAATTTGTATGAAAATAAAGATGCAAAATACCCAAAAAATAAAGAATATGTTTATTAAAATACACATACAAAAATACACATCGAATAATTAAATTTGTATTAAAATTAATATACAAAATGCGTATATAATAAGGTAAATTTGTATTGAAAAAGTATGCAACATACACGTTTACTCATACAAATTTATATTATTTTATTGGTATTTTGTTTATTTATTTTGATACGATTTACATGATTATATGTGTATTTTGTACATATTTTTTTATACGTATTTACATTATTTAATGTGTATTTTGTTTATATATTTTCATACAAGTTTACGTTATTATATGTGTATGCGTATAAATATTTTGATACAAATTTACTTTATTTCATGTATTTTGTATATATATTTCAATTCAAATTCAGCTTATTTCGTGTGTATTTTGTATATATTTTCATACAAATTTAATTACTTCTGTGTATTTTTGTATATAGTTTTATATAAATTTACGTTATTTTATGTGTATTTTGTATATTTATTTTCATACAAATACACATTCTTTTATTGGTATTTTGTTTATTTATTTTGATACGAATTTACATTATTTTATGTGTATTTTGTATACATTTTTTTATACGTATTTACATCATTTTATGTGTATTTTGTATATATATTTTTATAGAAATCTACGTTATTTTATGTGTATTCGTATATGTATTTTGAAACAAATTTACATTGTTTTATATGTATTTTCCATATCTATTTCAATACAAATTTACCTTATGGTATGTGTTTTTTGTATATTTATTTTAATACAAATTTAATTTTTTGATGTGTATTTTGGTATATATATTTTTATAAATAAAAAAATGCGTTATTTTATGGGTATTTTGCTTCTTTATTTTCATACAAATTTACATTATTTTATTAATATTCTGTGTATTTATTTTAATACGATTTTACATTATTCTAATTGTGTTTTGTACATATTTTTTTTATACAAATTTACGTTATTTTAAGGATATTTGTTTATGTATTTTCATTCAAATTTACATTATTTCATGTGTATTTTGTGTATGTATTTCAATGCAAATTTACCTAGTTTTTTGTGTATTTTGTACATTTATTTTCATACAAATTTAAAATAGTTTTGAGTATATACAAATTGTGTATATACAAATACACATTCTTTTATTGGTATTTTGTTTATTTATTTTGATACTAATTTACATTATTTAATGTGTATTTTGTTTATATATTTTTAAACGTATTTACATCATTTCATGTGTATTTTGTATAGTTTTAAACAAATTTATATTATTTAATGTGTATTTTGTATATATATATTTATACAAATACACATTCTTTTATTGGTATTTTGTTTATTTATTTTGATACTAATTTACATTATTTTATGTGTATTTTGTATACATTTTTTATACGTATTTACTTAATTTTATGTGTATTTTGCATATATATTTTTATAGAAATCTACCTTATTTCATGTGTATTCGTATATATATTTTGAAACAAATTTACATTGTTTATATGTATTTTGCATATCTATTTTTGTGTATTCTATATTTATTTTTGTTATACATAGAATAATGTAAAATCGTATCAAAATAGGTACACAGAATATCAATAAAATAATTTAAATTTGTATGAAAATAAAGATGCAAAATACCCATAAGATAAAGCATATTTTTTTTTAAAAATACATATACAAAACTACACATAGAATAATTAAATTTGTATTAAAATTAATATACAAAATGCACACATACAATAAGGTAAATTTGTATTGAAAAAAAACGCAAAATAAAAAAAAAATGTGTAAATTTGTTTCAAAATATATATACGAATACACATAAAATAACGTAGATATCTATAGAAATATATATACAAAATACACATTAAATTATGTAAATACTTATAAAAAAAAAAATATATATATATATATATATATATATATATATATATATATATATATATATATATATATATATATATATATATATATATATATATATATATATATATATATATATATATATATATATATATATATATATATATATATATATATATATAAAATACATATTAAGTAATGTAAATTCGTGACAAAATAAATAAACAAAATATCTTGAAAAGAATGTGTATTTGTATGAAAATAAATAATAGATAATAAATTTGTATGTAATATATATGCAAGCTACACATTAAATAATGTAAATATGTATAAAAAAATATATATACAAAAACAAATAGAATACCGAAAAATCGTATCAAAATAAATACACAGAATTTTAATAAAATAATGTAAATTTGTATGAAAATAAAGATGCAAAATTCCTATCAAATAGCGCATTTCTTATAAAAGTATATATACCAAAATACATATAAAAAATTGTAAATTTGTTTCAAAATATATATACGAATACACATAAAATAACGTAGATTTCTATAAAAATATATATACAAAATACATATAAAATTAGGTAAATACGTATAAAAAAATGTAAACAAAATACACATAAAATAATATAAATTCGAAACTAAATAAATAAACAAAATACCAATAAAAGAGTGTGTATTTGTTCTGTGTATTTTTGTGTATAGTTTTATACAAATTTACGATATTTTAAGTTTATTTTGTATATTTATATTTATACAAATACACTTTCTTTTACTGGTATTTTGTTTATTTATTTTGATACGATTTTTATGTGTATTTTGTATTAATTTTTTTATACGTATTTACTTAATTTTATGTGTATTTTGTATATATTTTTATAGAAATCAACGTTATTTTATGTGTATTCGTATATATTTTTTGAAACAAATTTACATTGTTTTATATGTATTTTGCATATCTATTTCAATACAAATTTACCTAATATTATGTGTATTTTGTATATTTATTTTCATACAAATTTAAATTATTTTTTTGTATTTTTGAATATAGTTTTATACAAACTTAGGTTATTTTATGAGTATTTTGTATATCTATTTTCATACACATACACATTCTTTTATTGATATTTTGTTTATTTATTTTGACGAGAATTTAAATTATTTAATGTGTATTTTGTATATATATATTTATACGTATTTACATCCTTTCATGTGTATTTTGTACATATATTTCTATAGAAATCTATGTTATTTTATGTGTATTCGTATATAGATTTTTAAACAAATTTACGCTTTAATGTGCATTTTGTATATTTTTTCAATACAAATTTACCTTATTGTAGTGCATTTTGTATATTAATTTTAATACAAATTTATTTATTCTATGTGTATTTTTGTATATGTATTTTTAAAAAAATATGCTTTATTTTATGGGTATTTTGCATCTTTATTTTCATACAAAATTACATTATTTTATTGATATTCTGTGTATTTATTTTGATACGATTTTACATTATTCTATGTGTATTTTGTATATATTTTTCATTTAATTTAGCTTATTTTATGTGTATTTTGTATATCTATTTATTTTAATACAAAACCAATATTTTATGTTTTTTCGTATATATATTTTTATAAAAAATGCGTTATTTTATGGGTATTTTGCATCTTAATTTTCATACAAATTTACATTATTTTATCAATATTTTCTGTATTTATTTTAATACGATTTTACATTATTTTATTTGTGTTTTGTATATATTTTTTTATACATATTTACATTATTTAATGTGTTTTTTGTATATATATATGATACAAATTTACGTTATTTTAAACCTATATGTTTATATATTTTCCATAGACTTCACAATCTCTTGACGGGAAACGGGGCGCGGGGCCGATTCGCAGGGGGCCGATTTTCAAAAATTGAAAATTTAAATATTTTCAAAACCAAAGCAGCTAGCGACCTGAAACTAAAACAGGCACCTCCCTTAGGCATATATGAGTCTCCATGAGCAGCGGTATCAAAAAATTCAAAGTCGTTCCCTAATAAAATCCCGATTAATTGTTTTTTATATAAGTATAACAAAACTTAAAAAGGCTATAAAATCCTCAGATTTTACGCTAGATGCACAAACATCACCAAATGCAGAGATAATCACTTATATTTTCAGAATCAATAGCAATATTTAGCATATCTTATAAGTTTTTGCCCGAAATAGCTACTTATTTTTTTTTTATTTAGTGCAATTTTTTACGTAAGTTTTTAACATCTAATAAATCACTTAATTTTCACATCAGAAACTTAATACTTGAGGAAAGCATGCAGAAACATCTTAATTTTACTCAACAAAAGCAAAATATTCATTTTTCTATATACAATCACAACTTATTTTGGTTGAATTCCGATGTCACTATTGCCGCAGCACGTCTTGCCGGCTATCTGGCCCTCGTCCCTGAACAATCACTTTAGCCTTTTGGCCTATGACTTGTGGGCCCCGGTCAGTTTCCTGGACTTGTACACGTCCCTGTTCCTCGCCGTCTCCTTCCTGCCCTCCTCGATACTGCTCCTCTTCCTGCCGGTCGGCTGCTTCAAGGCCTTGTTCTTCCTCGCTTCTGAGGTCACGTCCTTGGAGAAATTAGCACCGAAACAGTTGAAGAGGGACCTGCTGATGTGCGGCAAGATGGTGTTGGCCAGATTGTGCCCCTCCTGGCACCTGTACCCCTGCAAGGTCGGGTCTGAGGCCGCCAGGAACTCCAGGAGGTGCCTGAACCCGTCCCTGTGGCGCATGGCAAGGGAGAGGAACCTCAACCTGCGCTCCTTCTTGTCCTCCCTGCACATCAGGGAGTCCCACAGCGACATCCCGAAGGACGCCATGTGGGCCATTGGGAGAGATGGCCGCTTCAGGACCGCCAGGCCCGTCTCCAGCTCTCCTCTGTCGACCAGCTCGACCAGGGCGTCGAACATCACAGAGGGCTGGTCGCCCCTCTCGAGCTCCACGGTAATCTTCATCTCCTCCTGCTGGGCAAGCTCCTGCTTGCAGCACTCGGCCACAGAGGAGTTGGCCTGGACCTTCCTGGCCAGGTAGCCGGCGTAGTTGCCGACCGCGGCGAGGAGCAACTCGTCCGTCGGCGGGTCCGGCTGGTCGTCGGCCAGCTCCCTGGCAAGCTGGGCCAAGATCACCTCGTCGTCCTCCTTCTCCTCTGCCTTGGCCCGGTCCAGGTCGGCCTGCACGTCCCCGGGGAAGAACCCGACGAGCTTCAGCAAATGCAGGCGCTGGGCCAACCTGTTGCTCACCATGAAGTTCTGCACGCTGTGTCTTCTTGTATCGTCCTCTGGATCCTTGCAGTTGTGGGGAAAGGTACAGAGACGATGAATAACTGTAGGTCCTTTACTTGGAGAGTAAACAGAGGCAGGACAGCGATAATCCTTTACAGAGGGGAAGTGCCCAGCTGACTGCGTGCCTAAGGCGAGTTAGGCGACGCGGGAACTGAGCTGAGTTGCCATGTAGGCACTAACTAAACGTACATTTCTTGTTTCCTAATACGTAAAACTGTGGACTTCACTATCATACAGTTATCATTCATTTTACGTAAAGATTTCAACCTAAAGTTACGCAAATTTGCCATTTTTTACACAACGTTTTCAAAGTGCACGCATGGTGCTATTTTATATAAGTTACCTTGAATCCTCGACCAAATCACTCTAGAGACACTCCTGCCTGCTTGTATGCACTAAAACTTGAAGATTTCGTCCTGTTTCCACTTAAATTCGGAGTAAGAACGCAGAGTGTGTTTGAGTTGTCGCAGTGAAAGTCGCCATAACAATCGGCCCCTTACGCGAAGCCAGCGCGCCAAGACTGAAGAGATTTCCCGTCAACTAGTTGTGAAGTCTATGATATTTTCATTCAAATTTACATTATTTTATGTGTATTTTGTATATGCATTTCAATACAAATTTACCTAATTTTATATGTTTTTTGTATATTTATTTTCATACAAGTTTAAATTATTTTTGTGTATTTTTGTTTATAGTTTTATACAAATTTAGGTTATTTTATGTGTATTTTGTATATCTATTTTCATACAAATACACATTCTTTTCATGATATTTTGTTTATTTATTTTGACACGAATTAACATTATTTAATGTGTATTTTGTATATATATTTTTATACGTATTTACATTATTTCAAGTGTATTTTGTATATATATTTCTATAGAAATCTGCGTTATTTTATGTGTATTCGTATATATATTTTGAAACAAATTTACATTGTTTTATGTGTATTTAGCATATTTTTTCAATACAAATTTACCTTATTGTATGTGCATTTTGTATATTAATTTTAATACAAATTTGATTAATCTATGTGTATTTTTGTATATATATTTTTATAAAAATATGCTTTAATTTATGGGTATTTTGCATCTTTATTTTCATACAAATTTACATTATTTTATTGATATTCTGTGTATTTATTTTAATATGATTTTACATTATTCTATGTGTATTTTCTATATATATTTTATATAATATGTATTTGTTTTCATTTCATACAAATCTACATTATTTTATGTATTTTTTGTACATGTATACACATAAAATATTTAAATTTGTATTGAAATAAATATACACATAAAATAAGGTAAATTTCGAAAGAGATATAAAAAATACATATAAAATTATTAAAAATGTAAAATAAAAATACATAAATAATGTAAATTCGAAACAAAATAAATAAACAAAATACCAATAAAAGAATGTGTATTTGTATAAATAAAAATGTACAAAATACACATACAAAATAAACATAAAATAAGGTAAATTTGTAATGAAATAGATGTACAAAATACACATAAAATATTTGTATAAAATTATATATTCAATATAAATATTAAATAATGTAAATGCGTATTAAAATTTATATACAAAGTACATATAAAATAATACAAATTTAATTATTCTATGTGTATTTTTGTATATGTATTTTCATAAAAAAAATGCTTTATTTTATGAGTATTTTGCATCTTTATTTTCATACAAATTTACTTTATTTTATTGATATTCTGTGTATTTATTTTGATACGATTTTACATTATTCCATGTATATTTTGTATATATATTTCATACAAATGAACGTTATTTTATGTGAATTTGTTTTCATTTCATACAAATTTACATTATTTCATGTGTATTTTGTACTTGTATTTAAATGCAAATTTAACTTATTATATGTGTATTATGTATATCTATTTTCATACAAATCGAAATTAATTTTGTGTATTTTAGTATATATTTTTATTCAAATTTTCGTAATTTTATGTGTATTTTGTATATTTATTTTCCTACAAATATACGTTCTTTTATCGGAATTTTGTTTATTTATTTTGATACGAATTTTCATTATTTTAGATGTATGTGATATATATATTTTTATACTTAATTACATACTTTTATATGTATTTTGAATATATATTTTCATAGAAATTTAAATTTACTCTATTTTATGTGTATTCTATATATATTTTGATACAAATTTACATTATTTATGTGTATTTCGCATATCTATTTCAATACAAATTTTCTTTATTGTATGTGCCTTTTGTATATTTATTTTGATACAAATATAATTATTTTATGTGTATTTTTGTATATATATTTTTAAACAAATATGCGTTATTATAAGGGTATTTTGCATCTTTATTTTCATACAAATTTACATTATTTTATTGATAGTCTGTTTATTTATTTTGATACGATTTTACATTATTCTGTGTATTTTGTATATATATTTTTAGACATTTTTACATTATTTAATGTATTTTTTGTACATATATTTTATGGAAATTTACGTTATCTTATGTGTATTTGTTTATATATTTTCATACAAATTTACATTATTTTATGTGTATTTTGTATATGTATTTCAATAAAAATTTGCCTAATTTGCCTAATTTCATGTGTATTTTGCATATCTATTTTCAAACAAATTTAAATTGTTTTTGTGTATTTTTGTATATATTTTTACACAAATTTTTGTTATTTTATTTGTATTTTGTATATATATTTTCCTACAAATATACATTCTTTTAGAGGAAATTTTGTTTATTTATTTTGATACGAATTTACATTATTTTATGTGTATTTTGTATATATATATATATATATATATATATATATATATATATATATATATATATATATATATATATATATTTATATATATATATATATATATATATATATATATATATATATATATATATTTTTTTTTTTTTTTGTATGTTTTTACATTATTTTATGTGAATTTTGAATATATATTTTCATAGAAATTTAAATTTACTCTATTTTATGTGTATTCTATATATATTTTGATACAAATTTACATTATTTATGTGTATTTCGCATATCTATTTCAATACAAATTTTCTTTATTGTATGTGCCTTTTGTATATTTATTTTGATACAAATATAATTATTTTATGTGTATTTTTGTATATATATTTTTAAACAAATATGCGTTATTATAAGGGTATTTTGCATCTTTATTTTCATACAAATTTACATTATTTTATTGATAGTCTGTTTATTTATTTTGATACGATTTTACATTATTCTGTGTATTTTGTATATATATTTTTAGACATTTTTACATTATTTAATTTTTTTTTTGTACATATATTTTATGGAAATTTACGTTATCTTATGTGTATTTGTTTATATATTTTCATACAAATTTACATTATTTTATGTGTATTTTGTATATGTATTTCAATAAAAATTTGCCTAATTTCATGTGTATTTTGCATATCTATTTTCAAACAAATTTAAATTATTTTTGTGTATTTTTGTATATATTTTTACACAAATTTTTGTTATTTTATTTGTATTTTGTATATATATTTTCCTACAAATATACATTCTTTTAGAGGAAATTTTGTTTATTTATTTTGATTCTATTTTACATTATTTTTTTTGTATTTTTTATATATATATATATATATATATATATATATATATATATATATATATATATATATATATATATATATATATATATATATATATATATATATATATATATATATATATATATATATATATATCTATATATATATTTTTTTTGTCTATGTATTTACATTATTTTATGTGAATTTTGAATATATATTTTCAAAAAAAATTACGTAATTTTATTGTGTGTATTCGTATATATTTTGATAAAAAATTTAATTATTTTTTGTGTTTTTTGCATATCTATTTCAATAAAAATCTACCTTATTGTATGTGTATTTTTTTTATTTATTTTAATACAAATTCAATTATTTTATGTGTATTTTTGTATATAATATTTTTTTTAAATATGAGTTATTTTATGGGTATTTTGCATCTTTAATTTTATAAATTTTTACATTACGTACATATCTTTTATACGTATTTACATTATTTAATTTGTATTGAAATACATATACAAAACTCACATAAAATAATGTATATTTGTATGAAAATATATAAACAAATACATATAAAATAACGTAAATTTGGATAAAATATATATACAAAATATACATTAAATATTTTAAATATGTATAAAAATATATTATATTATATATATTTTTATTGATATTTGCGTTATTTATGTGTGTTTTGTATATGTTTTCTCATAGAAATTTACATTATTTTATTGGTATTTTGTCTATTTATTTTGATGCGAATTACATGATTATTTGTGTATTTTGTACATTTTTTTTATACGTATTTACATTATTTAATGTGTATTTTGTTTATATATTTTTATACAAATTTACGTTATTATATGTGTATTTGTATAAGTATTTTGATACAAATTTACATTATTTTATGTATTTTCTATATATATTTCAATTCAAATTTAGCTTATTTTATGTGTATTTTGTATATCTATTTATTTTAATACAAAATCAAATATTTTATGTTTTTTCGTATATATATTTTTATAAAAAATGCGTTATTTTATGAGTATTTTTCATCTTAATTTTCATACAAATTTACAATATTTTATTAATATTTTCTGTATTTACTTTGGTACGATTTTACATTATTTTATTTGTGTTTTGTATATATTTTTTTATACATATTTACATTATTTAATGTGTTTTTTGTATATATATTTGATACAAATTTACGTTATTTTAAGTCTATATGTTTATATATCTTCATTCAAATTTACATTTCTATATGTTTATACAAAAAAACACAAAAATAATTTAAATTTGTATGAAAATAAATATACAAAATACACATAAAATTAGGTAAGTTTGTATTTAAATACATATACAAAATACACTTAAAATAATGTAAATTTGAAAGAAATTATATAAACAAATACACTTAAAATAACGTTAATTTGTATAAAATATATATAAAAAATACACATTAAATAATGAAAATATGTATAAAAAAATATATATACCAAACACAAATAGTATAATATAAAATCGTATCAAAATATATACACAGAATATTAATAAAATAATGTACATTTTTATGAAAACTAAGATGCAAAATACCTATAAAATAATGCATTTTTTATAAAATTATATGTAACAAAATACACATAAAATATTTGAATTTGTATTAAAATAAATATACAAAATGCAAATATAATAAGGTAAATTTAAATTTAAAATATTTTTGTGTATTTTTGTATATAGTTTGTTACAAATTTAGATTATTTTATGTGTATTTTGTTGATCTATTTTCATACAAATACACACTCTTTTATTGATTTTTTGTTTATTTTTTTTGACGCGAATTTACATTATTTAATGTGTATTTTGTATATAAATATTTTTATACGTATTTACATCATTTCATGTGTATTTTTTATAGTTTTAAACAAATTTATATTATTTAATGTGTATTTTGTATATATATATTTACACAAATACACATTCTTTTATTGGTATTTTGTTTATTTATTTTGATACTAATTTGCATTATTTTATGTGTATTTTGTATACATTTTTGTACGTATTTACTTAATTTTATGTGTATTTTGTATATATATTTTTATAGAAATCTACCTTATTTCATGTGTATTCGTATATATATTTTGAAACAAATTTACATTGTTTATATGTATTTTGCATATCTATTTTTGTGTATTCTGTATTTATTTTTGTTATACATAGAATAATGTAAAATCGTATCAAAATAAGTACACAGAATATCAATAAAATAATTTAATTTTGTATGAAAGTAAAGATGCAAAATACCCATAAGATAAAGCATATTTTTTTTTTAAAAATACATATACAAAAATACACATAGAATAATTAAATTTGTATTAAAATTAATATACAAAATGCACACATACAATAAGGTAAATTTGTATTGAGAAAAAAAACGCAAAATACAAATAAAACATTGTAAATTTGTTTCAAAATATATATACGAGTACACATAAAATAACGTAGATTTCTATAGAAATATATATACAAAATACACATGAAATTATGTAAATACGTATAAAAATATATATATAAAATACATATTAAGTAATGTAAATTCGTGTCAAAATAAATAAACAAAATATCGTGAAAAGAATGTGTATTTGTATGAAAATAAATAATAGATAATAAATTTGTATGAAATATATTTGCAAGATATACATTAAATAATGTAAATATGTATAAAAAATATATATATACAAAAAACAAATAGAATAATGTAAGATCGTATCAAAATAAATACACCGAATATTAATAAAATAATGTAAATTTGTATGAAAAAAAAATGCAAAATTCCCATCAAATAGCGCATTTCTTATAAAAATATATATACCAAAATACACATAAAATATTTAAATTTATATTGAAATAAATATACAAAATGCACATACAATAAGGTAAACTTCTATTAAAAGAGATATGCAAAAATACATATAAAACAATGTAAATTTGTTTCAAAAAATATATACGAATACACATAAAATAACGTAGATATCTATAAAAATATATATACAAAATACACATAAAACTAGGTAAATACGCATAAAAAAATGTAAACAAAATACACATAAAATAATATAAACTCGAAACAAAATAAATAAACAAAATACCAATAAAAGAATGTGTATTTGTATAAATATAAATGTACAAAATACACATACAAAATAAACATAAAATAAGGTAAATTTGTAATGAAATATATGTACAAAATATACATAAAATAGTGTAAATTTATAGGAAAATATACACATAAAATACCATGTACACATATAATCATGTAATTCGTGTCAAAATAAATAAAGAAAATACCAATAAAATAATATAAATTTGTATGAGTAAACGTGTATAAATATAAATGTACAAAATACACATACAAAATAAACATAAAAAGAGGTAAATTTGTAATGAAATATATGTGCAAAATACACATAAAATAATATAAATTTATATGAAAATATATATACAAATACACATAAAATACCATGAATTTGTATAAAATTATATATTCAAAATAAATATTAAATCATTTAAATGCGTATAAAAATATATATAAAAAGTAAATAAAAAATAATGTAAATTTGTATCAATATAAATCAACAAAATACCAATAAAATAATATATATTTGAATGAAAATAGATTTACAAAATACACATAACATTACTAAAATTTGTATTGAAATATATACAAAAATACATAAAAATAATTTGAGTTTGTATGAAAATAGATATTCAAAATACACATAAAACTAGGTAAATTTCTTTTGAAATATATATACAAAATACCCATAAAATATTGTAAATTTGTGTCAAAATATATAAACAAATACACATAAAATAACGTAAATTTCTTTGAAAAATATATACAAAATACACATAGAATAATGTCAAATCGTATCAAAATGAATGAGCAGAATATAAATAAAATAACGTAAATTTGTATGAAAATAAAGATGCAAAATACCCATAAAATAATGCATATTTTTATAAAAATACATATACAAAAATACACACAGAATAATTAAATTTGTATTAAAATTAATATACAAAATGCATATACAATAAGGTAAATTTGTATTGAAAAAATATGCAAAATACACATAAAAGTGTAAATTTGTTTAAAAATCTATATACGAATACACATAATATAACGTAGATTTCTATAGAAATATATATACAAAATACACATGAAATGATGTAAATACGTATAAAAATATATATACAAAATACACATTAAATAATTTAAATTCTCGTCAAAATAAATAAACAAAATATCAATAAAAGAATGTGTATTTGTATGAAAATAGATATACAAAATACTCATAAAATAACCTAAGTTTGTATAAAACTATATACAAAAATACACAAAAATAACTTAAATTTGTATGAAAATAAATATACAAAATACACATAAAATTATTTTGTATATCTATTTTATACAAATGTACGTTATTTTATATGAATTTGTTTTCATTTCATAAAAAATTATATTATTTTATGTGTATTTTGTACATGTAATTAAATACAAATTTAACTAATTATAGTTGTATTTTGTATATCTACGTTCATACAAATTGAAATGTATTTTTTTGTTTTTTTGTATATATTTTTATTCAAATTTTCGTAATCTTATAAAAATATATATACCAAAATACACATAAAATTTTTAAATTTGCATTGAAATAAATATACAAAATGCACATACAATAAGGTAAATTTGTATTGAAAGAGATATGCAAAAATACATATAAAACAATGTAAATTTGTTTCAAAATATATATACGAATACAAATAAAAAAACGTAGATTTCTATAAATATATATATATATATACAAAATACACATAAAATTAAGTAAATACGTATAATAAAATGTATACAAAATACAAATAAAATAATGTAAATTCGAATTAAAATAAATAAACAAAATACCAATAAAAGAATGTGTATTTGGATAAATATAAATATACAAAATACACATACAAAATAAACATAAAATAAGATAGATTTGTAATAAAATATATGTACAAAATACACATAAAATAATGTAAATTTATATGAAAATATATATACAAATACACATAAAATACCATTAATTTGTATAAAAATATATATTCAAAATAAATATTAAATAATGGAAAAGCGTATAAAAATATATATACAAAGTACATATAAAATAATGTAAATTCGTATCAATATAAATCAACAAAACACCAATAAAATAATATATATTTGAATGAAAATAAATTTACAAAATACACATAACATAACTAAAATTTGTATTAAAATATATACAAAAATACATATAGATATAATAACGTAGATTTCTATAGAAATATATATACAAAATACACATGAAATTATGTAAATACCTATAAAAAATAGATATATATATATATATATATATATATATATATATATATATATATATATATGTGTATATATATATATATATATATATATATATATATATATATATATATATATATATATATAAAATACATATTAAGTAATGTAAATTCGTGACAAAATAAATAAACAAAATATCTTGAAAAGAATGTGTATTTGTATGAAAATAAATAATAGATAATAAATTTGTATGTAATATATATGCAAGATACACATTAAATAATGTAAATATGTATAAAAAAATATATATACAAAAACAAATAGAATACTGAAAAATCGTATCAAAATAAATACACAGAATTTTAATAAAATATTGTAAATTTGTATGAAAATAAAGATGCAAAATTCCTATCAAATAGCGCATTTCTTATAAAAGTATATATACCAAAATACACATAAAATATTTAAATTTGTAATGAAATAAATATACAAAATGCACATACAATAAGGTAAACTTCTGTTGAAAGAGATATGCAAAAATACATATAAAAAATTGTAAATTTGTTTCAAAATATATATACGAATACATATAAAATAACGTAGATTTCTATAAAAATATATTTACAAAATACATATAAAATTAGGTAAATACGTTTAAAAAAATGTAAACAAAATACACATAAAATAATATAAACTCGAAACTAAATAAATAAACAAAATACCAATAAAAGAGTGTGTATTTGTTCTGTGTATTTTTGTATATAGTTTTATACAAATTTGCGATATTTTATGTGTATTTTGTATATTTATATTTACACAAATACACTTTCTTTTACTGGTATTTTGTTTATTTATTTTGATACGATTTTTATGTGTATTTTGTATTCATTTTTTTATACGTATTTACTTCATTTTATGTGTATTTTGTATATATTTTTATAGAAATCAACGTTATTTTATGTGTATTCGTATATATATTTTGAAACAAATTTACATTGTTTTATAAGTATTTTGCATATCTATTTCAATACAAATTTACCTAATATTATGTGCATTTTGTATATTTATTTTCATACAAATTTAAATTATTTTTTTGTATTTTTGAATATAGTTTTATACAAACTTAGGTTATTTTATGAGAATTTTGTATATCTATTTTCATACAAATACACATTCTTTTATTGATATTTTGTTTATTTATTTTGACGAGAATTCAAATTATTTAATGTGTATTTTGTATATATATATTTATACGTATTTACATCCTTTCATATGTATTTTGTATATATATTTCTATAGAAATCTATGTTATTTTATGTGTATTCGTATATAGATTTTTTAAACAAATTTACGCTTTAATGTGCATTTTGTATATTTTTTCAATACAAATTTACCTTATTGTACGTTCATTTTGTATATTAATTTTAATACAAATTTAATTATTCTATGTGTATATTTGTATATGTATTTTTAAAAAAATATGTTTTATTTTATGGGTATTTTGCATCTTTATTTTCATACAAAATTACATTATTTTATTGATATTCTGTGTATTTATTTTGATACGATTTTACCTTATTCTATGTGTATTTTGTATATATTTTTTATTTAATTTAGCTTATTTTATGTGTATTTTGTATATCTATTTATTTTAATACAAAATCAAATATTTTATGTTTTTTCGTATATATATTTTTATAAAAAATGCGTTATTTTATGGGTATTTTGCATCTTAATTTTCATACAAATTTACATTATTTTATCAATATTTTCTTTATTTATTTTAATACGATTTTACATTATTTTATTTGTGTTTTGTATATATTTTTTTATACATATTTACATTATTTAATGTGTTTTTTGTATATATATTTGATACAAATTTACGTTATTTTAAATCTATATGTTTATATATTTTCATTCAAATTTACATTATTTTATGTGTATTTTGTATATGTATTTCAATACAAATTTACCTAATTTTATATGTTTTTTGTATATTTATTTTCATACAAGTTTAAATTATTTTTGTGTATTTTTGTTTATAGTTTTATACAAATTTAGGTTATTTTATATGTATTTTGTATATCTATTTTCATACAATTACACATTCTTTTCATGATATTTTGTTTATTTATTTTGACACGAATTAACATTATTTAATGTGTATTTTGTATATATATTTTTATACGTATTTACATTATTTCAAGTGTATTTTGTATATATATTTCTATAGAAATCTGTGTTATTTTATGTGTATTCGTATATATATTTTGAAACAAATTTACATTGTTTTATATGTATTTTGCATATTTTTTCAATACAAATTTACCTTATTGTATGTGCATTTTGTATATTAATTTTAATACAAATTTGATTAATCTATGTGTATTTTTGTATATATATTTTTATAAAAATTTGCTTTAATTTATGGTATTTTGCATCTTTATTTTCATACAAATTTACATTATTTTATTGATATTCTGTGTATTTATTTTAATATGATTTTACATTATTCTATGTGTATTTTGTATATATATTTTATATAAAATGTATTTGTTTTCATTTCATACAAATCTACATTATTTTATGTATTTTTTGTACATGTATACACATAAAATATTTAAATTTGTATTGAAATAAATATACAAAATGTACATACAATAAGGTAAATTTCTATTGAAAGAGATATGTAAAAATACATATAAAACAATGTAAATTTGTTTCAAAATATATATACGAATATACATAAAATAACGTAGATTTCTATAAAAATATATATACAAAATACACATAAAATTAAGTAAATACGTGTAAAAAAATGTAAACAAAATACACATAAAATAATGTAAATTCGAAATAAAATAAATAGACAAAATACCAATAAAAGAATGTGTATTTGTATAAATATAAATGTACAAAATACACATACAAAATAAACATAAAATAAGGTAAATTTGTAATGAAATATAATATGTACAAAATACACATAAAATACCATGAATTTGTATAAAATTATATATTCAAAATAAATATTAAATAATGTAAATGCGTATTAAAATTTATATACAAAGTACATATAAAATAATACAAATTTAATTATTCTATGTGTATTTTTGTATATGTATTTTCATAAAAAAATGCTGTTTTTTATGAGTATTTTGCATCTTTATTTTCATACAAATTTACTTTATTTTATTGATATTCTGTGTATTTATTTTGATACGATTTTACATTATTCTATGTATATTTTGTATATATATTTCATACAAATGAACGTTATTTTATGTGAATTTGTTTTCATTTCATACAAATTTACATTATTTCATGTGTATTTTGTACTTGTATTTAAATGCAAATTTAACTAATTATATGTGTATTATGTATATCTATTTTCATACAAATCGAAATTAATTTTGTGTATTTTAGTATATATTTTTATTCAAATTTTCGTAGTTTTATGTGTATTTTGTATATTTATTTTCCTACAAATATACGTTCTTTTATCGGAATTTTGTTTATTTATTTTGATACGAATTTTCATTATTTTACATGTATGTGATATATATATTTTTATACTTATTTACATACTTTTATATGTATTTTGAATATATATTTTCATAGAAATTTAAATTTACTCTATTTTATGTGTATTCGTATATATATTTTGATACAAATTTACATTATTTATGTGTATTTCGCATATCTATTTCAATACAAATTTTCTTTATTGTATGTGCCTTTTGTATATTTATTTTGATACAAATATAATTATTTTATGTGTATTTTTGTATATATATTTTTAAACAAATATGCGTTATTATATGGGTATTTTGCATCTTTATTTTCATACAAATTTACATTATTTTATTGATAGTCTGTTTATTTATTTTGATACGATTTTACATTATTCTGTGTATTTTGTATATATATTTTTAGACATATTTACATTATTTAATGTATATTTTGTACATATATTTTATGGAAATTTACGTTATCTTATGTGTATTTGTTTATATATTTTCATACAAATTTATATTATTTTATGTGTATTTTGTATATGTATTTCAATAAAAATTTGCCTAATTTCATGTGTATTTTGCATATCTATTTTCAAACTAACTTAAATTATTTTTGTGTATTTTTGTATATATTTTTACACAAATTTTTGTTATTTTATTTGTATTTTGTATATATATTTTCCTACAAATATACATTCTTTTAGAGGAAATTTTGTTTATTTATTTTGATACGAATTTACATTATTTTATGTGTATTTTGTATATATATATATATATATATATATATATATATATATATATATATATATATATATATATATATATATATATATATATATATATATATATATATATATATATATATATATATATATATATATATATATATATATATATATATTTTGTCTATGTATTTACATTATTTTATGTGTATTTTGTATATATATTTTCAAAAAAAATTACGTAATTTTATTGTGTGTATTCGTATATATTTTATGTGTTTTTTGCATATCTATTTCAATAAAAATCTACCTTATTATATGTGTATTTTTTATATTTATTTTAATACAAATTCTATTATTTTATGTGTATTTTTGTATATATATATTTTTTAAATATGAGTTATTTTATGGGTATTTTCCATCTTTAATTTTATAAATGTTTACATTACGTACATATCTTTTATACGTATTTACATTATTTAATGTGTATTTTGTTGATATATTTTTATACAAATTTACGTTATTATATGTGTATTTGAATATATATTTTGATACAAATTTACATTATTTTATGTATTTTCTATATTTATTTCAATTCAAATTTAGCTTATTTTATGTGTCTTTTGTATATCTATTTTCATACAAATTTAATTATTTTTGTTTATTTTTGTATATAGTTTTATACAATTTTACGTTATTTTATGTGTATTTTGTATATTTATATTTATACAAGTAAACATTCTTTTATTGGCATTTAGTTTATTTATTTTGATACGAATTTACATTATGTTATGTGTATTTTGTATATTTATACGTATTTACTTCATTTTATGTGTATTTTGTATATATATTTTTATAGAAATATACGTTATTTTATGTGTATTCGTATATATATTTTGAAACGAATTTACATTGTTTTATATGTATTTTGCATATCTATTTCAATACAAATATACCTTATTGTATGTGCATTTTGTATATTTATTGTATTACAAATTTAAATATTTTATGTGTATTTTGGTATATATATTTTCATAAAAAATGCGTTGTTTTATGGGTATTTTGCATCTTTATTTTCATACAAATTTACATTATTTTATTAATATTCTGTGTATTTATTTTGATACTATTTTACATTATTCTATTTGTGTTTTGTACATATTTTTTTATACATATTTACATTATTTAATGTGTATTTTCTATATATATTTCATAAAAATTTACATTATTTTAAGTGTATTTGTTTATATATTTTTATTCAAATTTATATTATTTTATATGTATTTTGTATATGTATTTCAATAGAAATTTAACTAGTTTTATGTGTATTTTGTATATATATTTTTATACAAATTTAAATTATTTTTGTGTATTTTTTTAATAGAGTTTTATACAAATTTACAATATTTTATGTGTATTTTGTATATCTATTTTCATACAAATACACATTCTTTTATTGATATTTTGTTTATTTATTTTGATGCGAATTTACATTATTTAATGTGTATTGTGTATATATATTTTTATTCGTATTTACGTCATTTCATGTGTATTTTGTATATATATTTCTATAGAAATATACGTTATTTGATGTGTATTCGTATATATATTTTGAAACAAATATACATTGCTTTATGTGCATTTTGTATATTTTTCAATACAAATTTACCTTATTGTATGTGCATTTTGTATATTAATTTTAATACAAATTTAATTATTCTATGTGTATTCTTGTATATGTATTTTTGAAAAAATATGCTTTATTTTATGGATATTTTGCATCTTTATTTTCATACAAAATTACATTAATTTATTGATATTCTGTGTATTTATTTTGATACGATTTTACATTATTCTATGTATATTTTGTATATCTATTTTATACAAATGTACGTTATTTTATGTGAATTTGTTTTCATTTCATACAAATTTACATTATTTTATGTGTATTTTGTACATGTATTTAGATACAAATTTAATTAATTATATGTGTATTTTGTATATCTATTTTCATACAAATTGAAATTTTGTTTTTTTGTTTTTTAGTATATATTTTTAATCAAATTTTCGTATTTTTATGTGTATTTTGTATATTTATTTTCCTTCAAATATACGTTCTTTTATCGGAATTTGGTTTATTTATTTTGATACGAATTTTCATTTTTTTAGGTGTATTTGATATATATATTTTTGTACTTATTTACATAAATTTATATGTATTTTGAATATATATTTTCATAGAAATTTACTCTATGTATATACAAAAAAACAAAAATAATTTAAATTTATATGAAAATAAATATACAAAATACACATAAAATTAGGTCAATTTGTATTGAAATACATATACTAAATACACTTAAAATAATGTAAATTTGAATGAAATTATATAAACAAATACATTTAAAATAACGTTAATTTGTATAAAATATATATATATATATATATATATATATATATATATATATATATATATATATATATATATATATATATATATTTTTTTTTTTTTTTTTTTACGTTGTTGCCTATTGCGCCGGTAGGCATCTTCCCGGTGGGGCCTGATGGTCGGCCCAAGGCTTCTTCCAGGTGGGGCCTGATGGTCGGCCCAGCCCGTTCAGGCGCAGGCGAGTGTTTATAGTGGCGCCATCTTGCATTGGCTCATGCTGCCCCCCGGAACTCGTTCTTGATTCGCTTGGACGGCTTCCTCTAGAGTCCGGGTTGATGGGTGGTCTTCAGAACAGCATGTGGGTAGTTTTAAGCCACTCGGCGGTGACTGAAAAATCCGAGTGGTAGCGTGAGGATTCGTATAAAAAAATATATACAAAACACAAATAGTATAATATAAAATCGTATCAAAATATACACAGAATATTAATAAAATAATGTACATTTGTATGAAAACTAAGATGCAAAATACCTATAAAATAACGCATTTTTTATAAAATTATATATACCAAAATACACATAAAATATTTGAATTTGTATTAAAATAAATATACAAAATGCACATACAATAAGGTAAATTTGTATTGAAATAGATATGCAAAAAACATATAAAACAATGTAAATTTGTTTCAAAATATATATACGAATACACATAAAATAACGTAGATTTCTATAAATATATATATACAAAATACAAATAAAATTAAGTAAATACGAATCAAAAATGTATACAAAATACACATAAAATAATGTAAATTCGTATAAATATAAATAAACAAAATACCAATAAGAGAATGTGTATTTGTATAAATATAAATATACAAAATGCACATAAAGTAACGTAAATTTGTATAAAACTATATACAAAAGTACACAGAAGTAATTAAATTTGTATGAAAATAGATATACAAAATACACACAAAATAAGCTAAATTTGAATTGAAATATATATATACAAAATACATAAAATAAAGTAAATTCGTTTCAAAATATTTTTAACAAATACACATATAATAACGTAGATTTGTAAAAAAAATATATAAACAAAATACGCATTAAGTAATGTAAATACGTATAAAAAAATATTTACAAAATACACAAATAGTCAAGTCATTCGTATCAAAATAAATCAACAAAAAACTAATTAAATAATGTAAATTTGTATGAGAAAACATATACAAAATACACATAAAATAACGTTTTAAGTTTCTATAAAAATATATGTACAAAAATGCACATAAAATTAGTTTGCATGAAAAATATATATACAAAACACACATTAGATAATGTAAATGTGTATAAAAATATGTATACAAAATACCTATGAAATAATATAAATTCGTATCGAGTTAAATTAAGAAAATATCAATAATATAATGTAATTTTGGATGAAAATATATATAGAAAACACACATAAAATAACCTAAATACAAATACAAATATACACATTAAATAATTTAAAATTGAATGAAATAAATATACAAAATAAACATAAAATAAGGTAAATTTGTAATAAAATATAGGTAAGAATACACATAAAATAATATAAATTTGTATGAAAATATATATACAAATACACATAAAATAGCATGAATTTGTATAAAATTTGTTTCAAAATACATACGAATACACACAATAAAATAACGTAAATTTTTATGAAAATGTATATAGAAAATACACATAAAATAATTTAAATACCTAGAAAAATATATATACAAAATACACATAAAATAATGTAAATTCGTAAAAAATTAAATACACAAAATTCCAATAAAAGAATGTATATTTGTAGGAAAATATATACAAAAAACAAATAAAATAACTAAAATTTGTATAAATATATACAAAATACACAAAATTATTTAAATTTGTTTGAAAATAGATATGCAAAATACACATAAAGTTAGGCAAATTTGTATTGAAATACATATACAAAACTCACATAAAATAATGTAAATTTGTATGAAAATATATAAACAAATACATATAAAATCACGTAAATTTGGATAATATATATATATATATATATATATATATATATATATATATATATATATATATATATATATATATATATATATATATATATATATATATATATATATATATATATATATATATATATATATATATATATATATATAAATATTTTAAATATGTATAAACATATATTATATTATATATATTTTTATTGATATTTGCGTTAATTATGTGTATTTTTTATATGTTTTCTCATAGAAATTTACATTATTTTATTGGTATATTGTCTGTTTATTTTGATACGAATTACATGATTATTTGTGTATTTTTTACATTTTTATACGTATTTACATTATTTAATGTGTATTTTGTTTATATATTTATACAAATTTACGTTATTATATGTGTATTTGTATAGGTATTTTGATACAAATTTACATTATTTTATGTATTTTGTATATATATTTCAATTCAAATTTAGCTTATTTTATGTGTATTTTGTATATCTATTTATTTTAATACAAAATCAAATATTTTATGTTTTTTCGTATATATATTTTTATAAAAAATGTGTTATTTTATGGGTATTTTGCATCTTAATTTTCATACAAATTTACATTATTTTATTAATATTTTCTGTATTTATTTTGATACGATTTTACATTATTTTATTTGTGTTTTGTATATATATATATATATATATATATATATATATATATATATATATATATATATATATATATATATATATATATATATATATATATTTTTTATACATATTTACATTATTTAATGTTTTTTTTGTATATATATTTGATACAAATTTACGTAATTTTAAGTCTATATGTTTATATATTTTAATTCAAATTTACATTATTTTAAGTGTATTTTGTATACGAATTTACATTGTTTTATATGTACTTTGTATATATATTTTTATACGCATTTACATTATTTAATATTTATTTTGAATATATATTTTTATACAAATTCATGGTATTTTATGTCTATTTGTATATATATTTTCATATAAATTTACATTATTTTATGTGTATTTTGTACATATATTTTATTACAAATCTACCTTATTTTATGTTTATTTTGTATGTGTATTTTGTATATTTATATTTATCCAAATACACATTCTTTTATTGGTATTTTGTTTATTTATTTTAATTCGAATTTACATTATTTTATATGTATTTTGTATACATTTTTTTATACGTATTTACTTAATTATATGTGTATTTTGTATATATATTTTTATAGAAATCTACGTTATTTTATTTGTATTCGTATATATATTTTGAAACAAATTTACATTGTTTTATATGGATTTTTGCATATCTCTCAATACAAATTTACCTTATTGTATGTGCATTTTGTATATTTATTTCAATAAAAATTTAAATATTTTATGTGTATTTTGGTATATATATTTTTATAAGAAATGCGCTATTTTATGGGAATTTTGCATCTTTATTTTCATACAAACTTACATTATTTTATTTTCATAGAAATTTACTCTATTTTATGAGTATTCGTATATATATTTTGATACAAATTTACATTATTAATGTGTATTTTGCATATCTATTTCAATACAAATTTACTTTATTGTACGTGCATTTTGTATATTTATTTTAATACAAATTTAATTTTTTTATATGTATTTTTGTATATAAATTTTTATGCAAATATGTTATTATATGGATATTTTGCATTTTTATTTTCATACAAATTTACATTATTTTATTGATATTCTGTTTATTTATTTTGATACGTTATTTTATTGTGTGTATTCGTATATATTTTGATACAAATTTTATACAAATTCTTGTTATTTAATGTGTATTTGTATATATGTATTTTGATACAAATTTATATTATTTTATGTGTATTTTTACATATATTTCATTACAAATTTACCTTATTTTATGTTTATTTTGTATATTTATCTCATTCAATTTTAAATTATTTTATGTGTATATTTGTATTTGTATTTAGGTTATTTTATGTGTATTTTCTATATATATTTTCATCCAAAACTACATTATTTTATTGGTATTTTCTTAATTTAATTCGATACGAATTTAGATTATTTCATAGGTATTTTGTATACATATTTTTATACTCATATTTTTTTATACTCATATTTTTATGCAAATTTATTTGATGTGCATTTTTGTACATATATTTTCATAGAAATTTGCGTTATTTTATGTGTTTTTTGTATATGTTTTTTCATACAAATTTATATTATTTCATTGGTATTTTGTTTATTTATTTTGATACGAATTACATGATTATATGTGTATTTTGTACATATTTTTTATACGTTTCTACATTATTTAATGTGTATTTTGTTTATATATTTTTATACAAATTTACCTTATTATATGTGTATTTGTATAAATATTTTGATACAAATTTACTTTATTTTATGAATTTTGTATATATATATATATATATATATATATATATATATATATATATATATATATATATATATATATATATATATATATATATATGTATATATATATATATATATATATATATATATATATATATATATATATATATATATATATATATATATATATTCAAATTTAGCTTATTTTATGTGTTTTTTGTATATCTATTTTCATACAAATTTAATTACTTTTGTGTATTTTTGTATATAGTTTTATACAAATTTACGATATTTTATGTGTATTTTGTATATTTATATTTATACAAATACACATTCTTTTTTTGGTATTTTGTTTATTTATTTTGATACGAATTTACATTATTTTATGTGTAATTTGTATACATTTTTTCATACGTATTTACTTCATTTTATGTGTATTTTGCATATCTATTTTCAAACAAATTTAAATTATTTATGTGTATTTTTGTATATATTTTTATACAAATTTTAGTTATTTTATTTGTTTTTTGTATATATATTTTCCTACAAATATACATTCTTTTATTGGAATTTTGTGTATTTATTTTGTTACGAATTTACATTATTTTATGTGTAATTTGTATATATATTTTTCTACGTATTTAAATTATTTTATGTGTATTTTATATATACATTTTCATAAAAATTTACGTTATTTTATTGTGTGTATTCGTATATATTTTGAAACAAATTTTATACAAATTCATGTTATTTTATGTGTATTTGTATATATATTTTCATACAAATTGATATTATTTAATGTGTATTCTTACATATATTTTATTACAAATTTACCTTATTTTATGTTTATTTTGTATATTTATTTCATTCAATTTTAATTTTTTTAATGAGTATATTTGTATTTGTATTTAGGTTAATTTATGTGTGTTTTCTATATATATTTTCATCCAAAATTCTTTATTTTATTGTTATTTTCTTAATTTAACTCGATACGAATTTAGATTATTTCATAGGTATTTTGTATACATATTTTTATACTCATTTACATTATCTAATGTGTTTTGTATATATTTTTTTATGCAAACTAATTTTATGTGCATTTTTGTACATATATTTTTATAGAAACTTAAAACGTTATTTTATGTGTATTTTGGTTATGTTTTCTCATACAAATTTACATTATTTAATTAGTTTTTTGTTGATTTATTTTGATACGAATGACTTGATTATTTGTGTATTTTGTAAATATTTTTTTATACGTATTTACATTACTTAATGTGTATTTTGTTTATATATTTTTTTACAAATTTACGTTCTTATATGTGTATTTGTTAAAAATATTTTGAAACGAATTTACACATAAATATATATATAAATATATATATATATATATATATATATATATATATATATATATATATATATATATATATATATATATATATATATATATATATATATATATATATATATATATATATATATATATATATATATATATATATATATATATATATATATATATATATATATATATATATATATATATATATATATATATATATATATATATCTAAATATTGTATTTTTTAAATACATTTCAATTCAAATTTAGTTTATTTTATTTGTATTTTGTATGTCTATTTTCATACGAATTTAATTACTTCTGTGTACTTTTGTATACTTTTATACAAATTTACGTTATTTTATGTGTATTTTGTATATTTATATATATACAAATACACATTCTTTTATTGGTTTTTTGTTTATTTATTTTGATACGAATTTACATTATTTTATGTGTATTTTGTATACATTTTCTTATACGTATTTACTTCATTTTATGTGTATTTTGTATATATATTTTTATACAAATCTCCGTTATTTTATGTGTATTCGTATATATATTTTGAAACAAATTTACATTGTTTTACATGTATTTTGCATATCTATTTCAATACAGATTTACCTTATTGTATGTGTATTTTGTATATTTATTTTAATACAAATTAATTTTTTCATGTGTATTTTGGTATATATCTTTTTATGAAAAATGCGTTATTTAATGGGTATTTTGCATCTTTATTTTCATACAAATTAACATTGTTTTATTAATATTCTGTGTATTTATTTTGATACGATTTTACATTATTCTATTTGTGTTTTGTATATATTTTTTTTATACATATTTACATTATTTAATGTGTATTTTGTATATTTTAAAACAAATTTACGTTATTTTATGCGCATCTGTTAAAATATTTTGATACAAATTTACATTATTTTATGTATTTTGTATATATATTTCAATACAAATTTAATTTATTTTATGTATATTTTGTATATCTATTTTCATTCGTATCAAAATAAATCAACAAAATAGCAGTAAAATACTGTAAATTTGTATGAGAAAACATATACAAATAACGCATATTTCTATAAAAATATATGTACAAAAATGCACATAAAATAAAGTAAATTTGCATAAAAATATATATACAAAACACACATTAAATAAAGTAAATGCATACATAAAATAACCTAAATTTGTATAAAACTATATACAAAAATACACAAAAATATTTAAAATTTGTATGAAAAGAAATATACAAAATACACATAAAATTAGGTTAATTTGTATTGAAATACATATACAAAATACACATAGAATAATGTAAATTTGAATGAAAATATATAAACAAATACACTTAAAATAACGTAAATTTGTATAAAATATATATGCAAGATACACATTAAATAATGTAAATGTGTATAAAAAAATATATACAAAAAAGAAATAGAATAATGTAAAATCCTATCAATATAAATACACAGAATATCAATAAAATAATGTAAATTTTTATGAAAAGAAAGACGCAAAATTCCCATAAAATAGCGCATTTTTTTTAAAACTATATATACCAAAATACACATAAAATATTTAAATTTGTTTTGAAATAAATATACAAAATGCATATACAGTACGGTAAATATGTATTGAAAGAGATATTCAAAAATACATAGAAAACAAAGTAAATTTGTTTCAAAATATATATACGAATACACATAAAATAACGTAGATTTCTATAGAAATATATATACAAAATACACTTAAAATTATGTAAATACGTATAAAAATATATATACAAAATACATATCTAGGTAAACTCGTGTCAAAATAAGTAAACAAAATATCATGAAAAGAATGTGTATTTGTATGAAAATAAATAATAGATAATAAATTTGTATGAAATATATAATATATAATATATATAATATATATATATATATATATATATATATATATATATATATATATATATATATATATATATATATATATATATATATATATATATATATATATATATATATATATATATATATATATATATATATATATATATATATATATATATATATATATATATATATATATATATATATATATATATATATATATATATATAAATGTAAATATGTATAAAAAATATATAAAAAAAACAAATAGAATAATGTTAAATCGTATCAAAATAAATACACCGAATATTAATAAAATAATGTAAATTTGTCTGAAAATAAAGATGAAAAACTCCCATAAAATCGCGCATTTAAAAAAAAAAAAAAATATATATATATATATATATATATATATATATATATATATATATATATATATATATATATATATATATATACATATATACATATATATATATATATATATATATATATATATATATATATATATATATATATATATATATATATATATATATATATAAACACATAAAATATTTAAATTTGTATTGAAGTAAATATACAAAATGCACATACAATAAGGTAAACTTGTATTGAAAGAGATATGCAAAAATACATATTAAACAATGTAAATTTGTTTCAAAATATATATACGAATACACATAAAATTAAGTAGATTTCTATAAAAATAGATATACAAAATACAAATTGGCCTAACTTTATGTGTATTTTGCATATCTATTTTCAAACAAACTTAAATTATTTTTGTGTATTTTTGTATATATTTTTATACAAATTTTACTAATTTTTTTTTTATATATATATTTTCCTACAAATATACATTCTTTTATTGGAATTTTGTGTATTTAATTTTTTACGAATTTATATTATTTTATGTGTATTTTATATATATATTTTTCTACGTATTTAAACTATTTTATGTGTATTTTATATATACATTTTCATAAAAAATTACGTTATTTTATTGTGTGTATTCGTATATATTGTGAAACAAATTTCATACAAATTCATGTTATTTTATGTGTATTTGTATATATATTTTCATACAAATTTATATTATTTTATGTGTATTCTTACATATATTTTATTACAAATTTACCTTATTTTATGTTTATTTTGTATATTTATTTCATTCAATTTTAAATTATTTAATGTGTATATTTGTATTTGTATTTACGTTATTTTATGTGTGTTTTCTATATATATTTTCATCCAAAATTACATTATTTTATTGTTATTTTCTTAATTTAACTCGATACGAATTTAGATTTTATGTGTATTTTGTATATATATTTTTATAGAAATCTACGTTATTTTATCTGTATTCGTATATATATTTTTAAACAAATTTACATTGTTTTATGTGTATTTTGCATATCTATTTCAATACATATATATTTTCATAAAAAATGCGTTGTTTTATAGGTATTTTGCATCTTTATTTTCATACAAATTTACATTATTTTATTAATATTCTGTGTATTTATTTTGATACTATTTTACATTATTCTATTTGTGTTTTGTATATATATTTTTTATACATATTTACATTATTTAATGTGTATTTTCTATATATATTTCATACAAATTTACGTTATTTTAAGTGTATTTGTTTATAGATTTTCATTCAAATTTACATTATTTTATGTGTATTTTGTATATGTATTTCAATAGAAATTTAACTAGTTTTATGTGTATTTTGTATATATATTTTTATACAAATTTTAATTATTTTTGTTTATTTTTTTAATAGAGTTTTATACAAATTTACAATATTTTATGTGTATTTTGTATATCTATTTTCATACAAATACACATTCTTTTATTGATATTTTGTTTATATATTTTGATGCGAATTTACATTATTTAATGTGTATTGTGTATATATATTTTTATACGTATTTACGTCATTTCATGTGTATTTTGTATATATATTTCTATAGAAATATACTTTATTTTATGTGTATTCGTATATATATTTTGAAACAAATATACATTGTTTCATGTGCATTTTGTATATTTTTTCAATACAAATTTACCTTATTGTACGTGCATTTTGTATATAAATTTTAGTAATAATTTAATTATTCTATGTGTATTCTTGTATATGTATTTTTTTTTTTAAAAATATGCTTTATTTTATGAGTATTTTGCATCTTTATTTTCATACAAAATTACATTATTTTATTGATATTGTGTGTATTTATTTCGATACGATTTTACATTATTCTTTGTATATTTTGTATATCTATTTTATACAAATGTACGTTATTTTATGTGAATTTGTTTTCATTTCATACAAATTTACATTATTTTATGTGTATTTTGTACATGTATTTATATACAAATTTAACTAATTATATGTGTATTTTGTATATCTATTTTCATACAAATTGAAATTTATTTTTTTGTTATTTTTGTATATACTTTTATTCAAATTTTCGTAATTTTATGTGTATTTTGTATATTTATTTTCCTACAAATATACGTTCTTTTATCGGAATTTTGTTTATTTATTTTGATACGAATTTTATTTTTTTTAGGTGTATTTGATATATATTTTTTTATACTTATTTACATAATTTTATATGTATTTTGAATATATATTTTCATAGAAATTTACTCTATATGTATATACGAAAAAACACAAAAATAATTTTAATTTGTATGAAAATAAATATACAAAATACACATAAAATTAGGTAAATTTGTATTGAAATACATATACAAAATACACTTAAAATAATGTAAATTTGAATGAAATTATATAAACAAATACACTTAAAATAACGTTAATTTGTATAAAATATATATAAAAAATACACATTAAATAATGAAAATATGTATAAAAAAATATATACAAAACACAAATAGTATAATATAAAATCGTATCAAAATATATACACAGAATATTAATAAAATAATGTACATTTGTATGAAAACTAAGGTGCAAAATACCTATAAAATAACGCATTTTTTATAAAATTATATATACCAAAATACACATAAAATATTTGAATTTGTATTAAAATAAATATACAAAATGCACATACAATAAGGTAAATTTGTATTGAAATAGATATGCAAAAAACATATAAAACAAAGTAAATTTATTTCAAAATATATATACGAATACACATAAAATAACGTAGATTTCTATAAATATATATATACAAAATACAAATAAAATTAAGTAAATACGAATCAAAAATGTATACAAAATACACATAAAATAATGTAAATTCGTATAAATATAAATAAACAAAATACCAATAAGAGAATGTGTATTTGTATAGATATACAAAATGCACATAAAATAACGTAAATTTGTATAAAACTATATACAAAAATACACAGAAGTAATTAAATTTGTATGAAAGTAGATATACAAAATACACACAAAATAAGCTAAATTTGAATTAAAATATATATATACAAAATACATAAAATAAAGTAAATTCGTTTCAAAATATTTTTAACAAATACACATATATTCGTATCGAGTTAAATTAAGAAAATAACAATAAAATAATGTAATTTTTAATGAAAATATATATAGAAAACACACATAAAATAACGTAAATACAAATACAAATATACACATTAAATAATTTAAAATTGAATGAAATAAATATACAAAATAAACATAAAATAAGGTAAATTTGTATTAAAATATATGTAAGAATACACATAAAATAATATAAATTTGTATGAAAATATATATACAAATACACATAAAATAACATGAATTTGTATAAAATTTGTTTCACAATATATACGAATACACACAATAAAATAACGTAATTTGTAAAAAAAATATATAAACAAAATACACATTAAGTAATGTAAATACGTATAAAAAAATATTTACAAAATAAACAAATAATCAAGTCCTTCGTATCAAAATAAATAAACAAAAAACTAATTAAATAATGTAAATTTGTATGAGAAAACATATACAAAATACACATAAAATAACGTTTTAAGTTTCTATAAAATATATGTACAAAAATGCAAAGAAAATTAGTTTGCATAAAGATATATACAAAACACACATTAGATAATGTAAATGAGTATAAAAATATGTATACAAAATACCTATGAAATAATCTAAATTCGTATCGAGTTAAATTAAGAAAATAACAATAAAATAATGTAATTTTGGATGAAAATATATATAGAAAACGCACATAAAATAACCTAAATACAAATACAAATATACACATTAAATAATTTAAAATTGAATGAAATAAATATACAAAATAAACATAAAATAAGGTAAATTTGTAATAAAACATATGTAAGAATACACATAAAATAATATAAATTTGTATGAAAATATATATACAAATACACATAAAATAACATGAATTTAAATAAAATTTGTTTCAAAATATATACGAATACACACAATAAAATAACGTAATTTTTTATGAAAATGTATATATCAAATACACATAAAATAGTTTAAATACGTAGAAAAATATATATACAAAATATACATAAAATAATGTAAATTCGTAAAAAATTAAATACACAAAATTCCAATAAAAGAATGTATATTTGTAGGAAAATATATATACAAAAAACAAATAAGATAACTAAAATTTGTATAAAAAAATATACAAAAATACACAAAAATAATTAAAATTTGTTTGAAAATAGATATGCAAAATACACATAAAGTTAGTCAAATTTGTATTGAAATACATATACAAAACTCACATAAAATAATGTAAATTTGTATGAAAATATATAAACAAATACATATAAAATCACGTAAATTTGGATAAAATATATATATACAAAATATACATTAAATATTTTAAATATGTACAAAAATATATTATATTATATATATTTTTATTGATATTTGCGTTATTTATGTGTATTTTGTATATGTTTTCTCATAGAAATTTACATTATTTTATTGGTATATTGTCTATTTATTTTGATACGAATTACATGATTATTTGTGTATTTTTTACATTTTTTTTATACGTATTTACATTATTTAATGTGTATTTTGTTTATATATTTTTATACAAATTTACGTTATTATATGTGTATTTGTATAGGTATTTTGATACAAATTTACATTATTTTATGTATTTTGTATATATATTTTAATTCAAATTTAGCTTATTTTATGTGTATTTTGTATATCTATTTATTTTAATACAAAATCAAATATTTTATGTTTTTTCGTATATATATTTTTATAAAAAATGCGTTATTTTATAGGTATTTTGCATCTTAATTTTCATACAAATTTACATTATTTTATTAATATTTTCTGTATTTATTTTGATACGATTTTACATTATTTTATTTGTGTTTTGTATATATTTTTTTATACATATTTACATTATTTAATGTTTTTTTTTTGTATATATATTTGATACAAATTTACGTAATTTTAAGTCTATATGTTTATATATTTTCATTCAAATTTACATTATTTTAAGTGTATTTTGTATACGAATTTACATTGTTTAATATGTACTTTGTATATATATTTTTATACGCATTTACATTATTTAATATTTATTTTGAATATATATTTTTATACAAATTCATGGTATTTTATGTGTATTTGTATATATATTTTCATATAAATTTACATTATTTTATGTGTATTTTGTACATATATTTTATCACAAATCTACCTTATTTTATGTTTATTTTGTATGTGTATTTTGTATATTTATATTTATCCAAATACAGATTCTTTTATTGGTATTTTGTTTATTTATTTTAATTCGAATTTACATTATTTTATGTGTATTTTGTATACATTTTTTTATACTTATTTACTTAATTCTATGTGTATTTTGTATATATATTTTTATAGAATTCTACGTTATTTTATTTGTATTCGTATATATATTTCGAAACAAATTTACATTGTTTTATATGTATTTTTGCACATCTCTTTCAATACAAATTTATCTTCTTGTATGTGCATTTTGTATATTTATTTCAATACAAATTTAAATATTTTATGTGCATTTTCGTATATATATTTTTATAAGAAATGCGCTATTTTATGGGAATTTTGCATCTTTATTTTCATACAAACTTACATTATTTTATTTTCATAGAAATTTACTCTATTTTATGAGTATTCATATATATATTTTGATACAAATTTACATTATTGATGTGTATTTTGCATATCTATTTCAATACAGATTTACCTTATTGTATGTGTATTTTGTATATTTATTTTAATACAAATTAATTTTTTTATGTGTATTTTTGTAAATATATTTTTATAAAAAAAAATGCGTTATTTTATGGGTATTTTGCATCTTTATTTTCATACAAATTTACATTATTTTATTAACATTCTGTGTATTTTTTTTTTATACGATTTTACATTATTGTATTAGTGTTTTTTATATATATTTTTTATACATATTTACATTATTTAATGAGTATTTTGTATATATATTTCATAAAAATTTACGTTATTATATGTGTATTTGTTTATATATTTTCTTTCAAATTTACATTATTTTATGTGTATTTTGTATATGTATTTCAATAGAAATTAACCTAATTTTATGTGTATTTTGTATATTTCTTTTCATACAAATTTAAATTATTTTTGTGTATTTTTGTATATAGTTTTATACAAATTTAGGTTATTTTATGTACGCATTGACATTATTTAATGTGTTTTGTATATATATTTTTATCCAAAGTTAATTTATTTTACGTTCATTTTTGGACATATATTTTTAAAGAAATTAGCGTTATTTTATATGTATTTGTATGTTTTCTCATACAAATTTACATTATTTTATTGCTATTTTGTTTATTTAGCTTGATACGAATTACATGATTATATGTGTATTTTGTACATATTTTTTATACGTATTTACATTACTTAATGTGTATTTTGTATATACATTTCAATTCATATTTAGCTTATTTTATCTGTATTTTGTATATCTATTTTCATACAAATTTAATTACTTCTGTGTATTTTTGTATATAGTTTTATACAAATTTACGTTATTTTATGTGTATTTTGTATATTTATATTTATACAAATACACATTCTTTGATTGGTATTTTGTTTATTTATTTTGATACGAATTTACATTATTTTATGTGTATTTTGTATACATTTTTTTATACGTATTTACATCATTTTACGTGTATTTTGTATATATATTTTTATACAAATCTACGTTATTTTATGTGTATTCGTATATATATTTTGAAACAAATTTACATTGTTTTATATGTATTTTGAATATCTATTTCAATACAGATTTACCTTATTGTATGTGTATTTTGTATATTTATTTTAATACAAATAAATTTTTTATGTGAATTTTTGTATATATATTTTTAAAAAATGCGTTATTTTATGGGTATTTTGCTTCTTTATTTTCATAAAAATTTACATTATTTTATTAATATTCTGTGTATTTGTTTTGATACGATTTTACATTATTCTCTTTGTGTTTTGTATATATTTTTTTTATACAAATTTACGTTATTTTAAGTGTATTTGTTTATGTAATTTCATTCAAATTTACAGTATTTTATGTGTATTTTGTATACGTATTTCAATACAAATTTACCGAATTTTATGTGTATTTTGTATATTTATTTTCATACAAATTTAAATTATTTTTGTGTATTTTTGTATATAGTTCTATACAAATTTATGTTATCTTATGTGTATTTTGTATATTTATTTTCATACAAATACACATTCTTTTATTGACATTTTGTTTATTTATTTTGACGCGAATTTACATTATTTAATGTGTATTTTATATATATATTTTTATACGTATTTACATCCTTTCATGTGTATTTTGTATATTTATTTAAATGCAAATTTAACTAATTATATGGGTATTTTGCATCTTTATTTTCATACAAATTTACATTATTTTTTGTTTTTTATATATTTTATTCAAATTTTCGTAATCTTATAAAAAATATATATACCAAAAAACACAAAATATTTAAATTTGCATTGAAATAAATATACAAAATGCACATACAAGGTAAATTTGTATTGAAAGAGATATGCAAAATACATATAAAACAATGCAAATTTGTTTCAAAATATATACGAATACAAATAAAAAAACGTAGATTTATAAAAATATATACAAAATACACATAAATTAAGTAAATATGTATAAAAAAATGTATACAAAATACACATAAATAATGTAAATTGAATTAAAATAAATAAACAAAATACTATTAAAAGAATGTGTATTTGATAAATATAAATATACAAAATACACATACAAAATAAACATAAAATAAGGTAGATTTGTAAAAAATATACACATAAAATAATGTAATTTATATAAATATATATACAAATACACATAAAATACCATGAATTTGTATAAAATATATATTCAAAATAAATATTAAATAATGGAAAAGGTATAAAATATATATACAAAGTACATATAAAATAATGTAAATTGTATCTATATAAATCAACAAAACACCAATAAAATAATATATATTTGAATGAAAATAAATTTACAAAATACACATAACATAACTAAATTTGTATTAAAATATATACAAAATACATAGAAATAATTTGAGTTTGTATGAAGATATACAAAATACACATAAAACTAGGTAAATTTCTTTTGAATGTATATATAAAATACATAAAATATTGTAAATTTGTGTCAAAATATATAAGCAAATACATAAATAACGTAAATTTGTATGAAAATATATACAAAATACACATAGAATAATGCAAATTGCATAAAATGAATGAGCAGAATATCAATAAAATAATGTAAATTTGTATGAAAATAAAGATGTAAAATACCAAAAATCAAGCATATGTTTATAGAAATACAGATACAAAATATCGAATAATTAAATTTGTATTAAAATTAATATAAAAATGCGTATATAATAAGGTAAATTTATATTGAAAAAATAGGCAACATACACGTTTACTCATACAAATTTATATTGTTTTATTGGTATTTTATTTATTTATTTTGATGCGAATTACATGATTATATGTGTATTTTGTCATATTTTTATACGTATTTACATTATTTAATGTGTATTTTGTTTATATATTTTCATGCAAATTACGTTATTATATGTGCATTTGTATAAATATTTGATAAATTTACTTTATTTCATTTATTTTGTATATATATTTCAATTAAAATTTAGCTTATTTTGTGTGTATTTTGTATAGATTTTCATACAAATTTAATTACTCTGTGTATTTTTGTATAGTTTTATATAAATTTACGTTATTTTATGTGTATTTTGTATATTTATATTTATACAAGTACACATTCTTTTATTGGTATCTGTTTATTTATTTTGATAATGAATTTACATTATTTTATGTGTTTTGTATACATTTTTTTATACGTATCTATTTCATTTTATGTGTATTTTGTATATATATTTTATAGAATTCTACGTTATTTTATGTATTCGTATATATATTTTGAAACAAATTTACATTGTTTTATATGTATTTTGTATATCTATCTCAATACAAATTTACATTCTTATTGTATGTGTTTTTTGTATATTAATTTTCATACAAATTCAAATATTTTATGTGTATTTTGGTATATATATTTTTATAAATAAAAAAATGCGTTATTTTATGGGTATTTTGCTTCTTTATTTCATACAAATTTACATTATTTTATTAATATTCTGTGTATTTATTTTGATACGATTTACATTATTCTATTTGTGTTTTGTACATATTTTTTTGCACAAAATTACGTTATTTCAAATGTATTTGTTTATGTATTTTCATTCAAATTTACATTATTTTATGTGTATTTTGTGTATGTATTTCAATACAAATTTACCTAAATTTATGTGTATTTTGTATATTTATTTCATACAAATTTAAAATATATTTGTGTATTTTTGCATATAGTTTGATACAAATTTAGGTTATTTTATGTATTTTGTATATCTATTTTCATACAAATACACATTCTTTTATAGATATTTTGTTTATTTATTTTGACGCATTTTTATGTGAATTTGTTTTCATTTCAACAAATTTACATTATTTTATGTGTATTTTGTACATGTATTTAAATACAAATTTAACTATTTATATGTGTATTTTGCATATCTATTTTCATACAAATTGAAATTTATTTTTTTGTTTTTTTGTATATATTTTTATTCAAATTTTCGTAATCTTATAAAAATATATATACCAAAATACAAATAAGATATTTAAATTTGCATTGAAATAAATATACAAAATGCACATACAATAAGGTAAATTTGTATTGAAAGAGATATGCAAAAATACATATAAAACAAAGTAAACTTGTTTCAAAATATATACGCGAATACAAATAAAAAAACGTAGATTTCTATAAAAATATAAATACAAAATACACATAAAATTAAGTAAATACGTATAAAAAATGTATACAAAATACACATAAAATAATGTAAATTCGAATTAAAATAAATAAACAAAATACCAATAAAAGAATGTGTATTTGGATAAATATAAATATACAAAATACATACAAAATAAACATAAAATAAGGTAGATTTGTAAAAAAATATATGTACAAAATACACATAAAATAATGTAAATTTATATAAAAATATATATACAAATACACATAAAATACCATGAATCTGTATAAAAATATATATTCAAAATAAATATTAAATAATGTAAAAGCGTATAGAAATATTTATACAAAGTACATATAAAATAATGTAAATTCGTATCAATATAAATCAACAAAACTCCAATAAAATAATATATATTTGAATGAAAATAAATTTACAAAATACACATAACATAACTAAAATTTGTAATAAAATATATACAAAAATACATAGAAATAATTTGAGTTTGTATGAAAATAGATATTCAAAATACACATAAAACTAGGTAAATTTCTTTTGAAATGCATATACAAAATACCCATAAAATATTGTAAATTTGTGTCAAAATATATAAACAAATACTCATAAAATAACGTAAATTTGTATAAAATATATATACAAAATACACATAGAATAATGTCAATTCGTATCAAAATGAATGAGCAGAATATCAATAAAATAATGTAAATTTGTATGAAAATAAAGATGCAAAATACCCAAAAAATCAAGCATATGTCTATAAAAATACAGATACAAAAATACACATCGAATAATTAAATTTGTATTAAAATAATATACAAAATGCGTATATAATAAGGTATATTTGTATTGAAAAAAAATGCAACATACACGTTTACTCATACAAATTTATATTATTTTATTGGTATTTTGTTTATTTATTTTGATACGAATTACATGATTATATGTGTATTTTGTACACATTTTTTTATACGTATTTACATTATTTAATGTTTATTTTGTTTATATATTTTCATACAAATTTACGTTATTATATGTGTATTTGTATAAATATTTTGATACAAATTTACTTTTATTTCATGTATTTTGTATATATATTTCAATTCAAATTTAGCTTATTTTGTGTATTTTGTATATATTTTCATACAAATTTAATTACTTCTGTGTATTTTTGTATATAGTTTTATATAAATTTACGTTATTTTATGTGTATTTTGTATATTTATATTTATACAAATTCACATTCTTTTATTGGTATTTTGCTTATTTATTTTGATACGAATTTACATTATTTTATGTGTTTTTTGTATACATTTTTTTATACGTATTTACTTCATTTTATGTGTATTTTGTATATATATTTTTATAGAAATCTACGTTATTTTATGTGTATTCGTATATATATTTTGAAACAAATTTACATTGTTTTATATGTATTTTGCGTATCTATTTCAATACAAATTTACCTTATTGTATGTGTTTTTTGTATATTTATTTTAATACAAATTTAATTTTTTGATGTGTATTTTCGTATATATATTTTTATAAATAAAAAAATGCGTTATTTTATGGGTATTTTGCTTCTTTATTTTCATACAAATTTACATTATTTTATTAATATTCTTTGTATTTATTTTGATACGATTTTACATTATTCTATTTGTGTTTTGTACATATTTTTTTGATACAAATTTACGTTATTTTAAGTGTCTTTGTTTATGTATTTTCATTCAAATTTACATTATTTTATGTGTATTTTGTGTATGTATTTCAATACAAATTTACCTAATTTTATGTGTATTTTGTATATTTATTTTCATACAAATTTAAAATATTTTTGTGTATTTTTGTATATAGTTTGATACAAATTTAGGTTATTTTATGTGTATTTTGTATATCTATTTTCATACAAATACACATTCTTTTATTGATATTTTGTTTATTTATTTTGACGAGAATTTAAATTTTTTAATGTGTATTTTGTATATATATATATATATATATATATATATATATATATATATATATATATATATATATATATATATATATATATATATATATATATATATATATATATATTTTTTTTTTATACGTATTTACATCATTTCATGTGTATTTTGTATATATATTTGTATAGAAATCTACGTTATTTTATGTGTATTCGTATATAGATTTTTAAACAAATTTACGCTTTAATGTGCATTTTGTATATTTTTTCAATACAAATTTACCTTATTGTACGTGCATTTTGTATATTAATTTTAATACAAATTTAATTATTCTATGTGTATTTTTGTATATGTATTTTAAAAAAAATATGCTTTATTTTATGGGTATTTTGCATCTTTATTTTCATACAAAATTACATTATTTTATTGATTTTCTGTGTATTTATTTTGATACGATTTTACATAATTCTATGTGTATTTTGTATATATTTTTCTTTTAATTTAGGTTATTTTATGTGTATTTTGTATATCTATTTATTTTAATTCAAAATCAAATATTTTATGTTTTTTCGTATATATATTTTTTTTAAAAATGCGTTATTTTATGGGTATTTTGCATCGTAATTTTCATACAAATTTACATTATTTAATTAATATTTTCTGTATTTATTTTGATACGATTTTACATTATTTTATTTGTGTTTTGTATATATTTTTTTTTACATATTTACATTATTTAATGTGTCTTTTGTATATATATTTGATACAAATTTACGTTTTTTTAAGTCTATATGTTTATATATTTTCATTCAAATTTACATTATTTTATGTGTATTTTGTATATGTATTTCAATACAAATTTACCTAATTTTATATGTTTTTTGTATATTTATTTTCATACAAGTTTAAATTATTTTTGTGCATTTTTGTTTATAGTTTTATACAAATTTAGGTTATTTTATGTATTTTGTATATCTATTTTCACACAAATACACATTTTTCATGATATTTTGTTTATTTATTTTGACACTGAATTAACATTATTTAATGTGTATTTTGTATATATTTTTATACGTATTTACATTATTTCAAGTGTATTTTGTATATATATTTCTATAGAAATCTGCGCTATTTTATGTGTATTCGTATATACATTTTGAAACAAATTTACATTGTTTTATGTGTATTTTGCATATTTTTTCAATACAAATTTACCTTATTGTATGTGCATTTTGTATATTAATTTTAATACAAATTTGATTAATCTATGTGTATTTTTGTATATGTATTTTTATAAAAATATGCTTTATTTTATTGGCAAATACACATTCTTTTATTGGTATTTTGTTTATTTATTTTGTTTCGAATTTATATTATTTTATGTGTATTTTGTTTACATTTTTTTATACGTATTTACCTATTTTTATGTGTATTTTGTATATATATTTTTATAGAAATCTACGTTATTTTATGTGTATTCGTATATATATTTTGAAACAAATTTACAATTTTTTATATGTATTTTTGCATATCTCTTTCAACAGAAGTTTACCTTATTGTATGTACATTTTGTATATTTATTTCAATACAAATTTAAATATTTTATGTGTATTTTGTTATATATGTTTTTATAAGAAATGCGCTATTTGATGGGAATTTTGCATCTTTATTTTCATACAAATTTACATTATTTTATTAATAATCGGTGTATTTATTTTGATACGATTTTACATTATTCTATTTGTTTTTTGTATATATAATTTTTTTTTATACATATTTACATTATTTAATGTGTATCTTGCATATATATTACATACAAATTTATTATCTATTATTTATTTTCATACAAATACACATTCTTTTCATGATATTTTGTTTATTTATTTTGTCACGAATTTACATTACTTAATATGTATTTTATATATATATTTATATACGTATTTACATAATTTCATGTATTTTGTATATATTTTTCTATAGAAATCTTAGTTATTTTATTTGTATTCTTATATATAATTTGAAAAAAATTTAAACTTTTTTATTTGTATTTTGCGTTTTTTTTCAATACAAATTTACCTTATTGTATGTGTGCATCATGTATAATAATTTTAATACAAATATAATTATTCTATGTGTATTTTAGTATATGTATTTAAAAAAAAAATGCTTTATCTTATGGGTATTTTGCATCTTTATTTTCATACAAATTTAAATTATTTTATTTATATTATTTTTAATTATTTTTATAATATTTTAAATTATTATATTTATAAAAAAAATAAATATATACAAAAATACACAAAAATAATTTAAATTTGTTTGAAAATAGATATGCAAAATATGTGTATTTTGTATATATATTTGAATTCAAATGTAGCTTATTTTTTGTATTTTGTATATATTTTCATACAAATTCAATTACTTCTGTGTATTTTGTATATAGTTTTATATAAATATACGTTATTTTATGTATTTTGATATTTATATTTATACAAATACACATTCTTTTATTGGTATTTTGTTTATTTATTTTGACACGAATTTACATTATTTTATGTGTATTTGTATACATTTTTTATACGTATTTACTCATTTTATGTGTATTTTGTATATATATTTATATAGAAATCTACGTTATTTTATGTATTCGTATATATATTTTGAAACAAATTTACATTGTTTTATATGTATTTTGCACATCTATTTCAATACAAATTTACCTTATTGTATGTGTTTTTTGTATATTTATTTTAATACAAATTTAATTTTTTGATGTGTATTTTGGTATATATATTTTTATAAATAGAAAAATGCGTTATTTTATGGGTATTTTCCTTCTTTATTTTCATACAAATTTACAATATTTTATTAATATTCTGTGTATTTATTTTGTTACGATAAATTAACAAAATATCATGAAAAGAATGTGTATTTGTATAAAGATAGATAATTGATAATAAATTTGTATAAAATATATATGCATTTACATTAAATAATGCAAATATGTATAAAAGTATATACAAAAACAAATAGAATAATGTAAAAACCGTATCAAAATAAATACACCGAATATTAATGAAATAATGTAAATTTGTATAAAAAATAAAGATGCAAAATTCCCATAAAACAGCGCATTTCTTATAAAAATATATATACCAAAATACACATAAAATATTTAAATTTGTAATTAAACAAACATAAAAAATTACCATAAAAGAAGGTAAATTTGTATTGAAAGAGATATGCAAAAAAAACATATAAAACAATGTAAATTTGTTTAAAAATATATATACGAATACAAATAAAAAAACGTAAATTTCTATAAAAATATATATACAAAATACACATAAAATTAAGTAAATACGTATAAAAAAATGTATACAAAATACACATAAAATAATGTAAATTCGAAACAAAATAAATAAACAAAATACCAATAAAAGAATGTGTATTTGGATAATTATAAATATACATAATACATATACAAAATAAACATAAAATAAGGTAGATTTGTAATAAAATATATGTACAAAATACACATAATAATGTAAATTTATATGAAAATATATATACAAATACACATAAAATACCATGAATTTGTATAAAAATATATATTCAAAATAAATATTAAATAATGTAAAAGCGTATAAAAATATATATACAAAGTACATATAAAATAATGTAAATTCGTATCAATATAAATCAACATAACACCAAAAAAATAATATATATTTGAATGAAAATAAATTTACAAAATATACATAACATAACTAAAATTTGTATTAAAATATATACAATAATACATAGAAATAATTTGAGTTTGTATGAAAATAGATATACAAAATACACATAAAACTAGGTAAATTTCTTTTGAAATGTACATACAAAATAGCCATAAAATATTGTAAATTTGTGTCAAATATATAAATACACATAAAATAACGTAAATTTGTATGAAAAATATATACAAAATACACATAGAATAATGTCAACTCTTATCAAAATAAATGAGCAGAATATCAATAAAATAATGTAAATTTGTATGAAAATAAAGATGCATAATACCCAAAAAATAAAGCATATGTTTATAAAATATAGATACAAAAATACATCGAATAATTAAATTTGTATTAAAATTAAGATACAAAATGCGTATATAATAAGGTAAATTTGTATTGAAAAATATAACATACACGTTTACTCATACAAATTTATATTATTTTATTGGTATTTTGTTTATTTATTTTGATACGAATTACATGATTATATGTGTATTTTGTACACATTTTTTCATACGTATTTACATTATTTATTGTGTATTTTGTTTATAGATTTTCATACAAATTTACGTTATTATATGTGTATTTTTATAAATATTTTGATACAAATTTACTTTATTTCATGTATTTTGTATATATATTTCAATTCAAATTTACCTTATTTTGTGTGTATTTTGCATATATTTTCATACAAATTTAATTACTTTTGTGTATTTTTGTATAGAGTTTTATATAAATTTACGTTATTTTATGTGTATTTTGTATATTTATATTTATACAAATACACATTTTTTTATTGGTATTTTGTTTATTTATTTTGATACGAATTTACATTACTTTATGTGTATTTTGTATACATTTTTTATACGTATTTGCTTCATTTTTTGTGTATTTTGTATATATATTTTTATAGAAATCTACGTTATTTTATGTGTATTCGTATATATATTTTGAAACAAAATTACATTGTTTTATATGTATTTTGCATATCTATTTCAATACAAATTTACCTTATTGTATGTGTTTTTTGTATATTTATTTTAATACAAATTTAATTTTTTGATGTCTTTTTTGGTATAAATATTTTTTTAAATAAAAAAAAAGCGTTATTTTATGGGTATTTTGCTTCTTTATTTTCATACAAATTTAGGTTATTTTATGTGTATTTTGTATATCTATTTTCATACAAATACACATTTTTTCATGATATTTTGTTTATTTATTTTGACACGAATTAGCATTATTTAATGTGTATTTTGTATATATATTTTTATACGTATTTACATTATTTTAAGTGTATTTTGTATATATATTTCTATAGAAATCTGCGCTATTTTATGTGTATTCGTATATACATTTTGAAACAAATTTACATTGTTTTATGTGTATTTTGCATATTTTTTCAATACAAATTTACCTTATTGTATGTGCATTTTGTATATTAATTTTAATACAAATTTGATTAATCTATGTGTATTTTTGTATATGTATTTTTATAAAAATATGCTTTATTTTATTGGCAAATACACATTCTTTTATTGGTATTTTGTTTATTTATTTTGTTTCGAATTTATATTATTTTATGTGTATTTTGTTTACATTTTTTTATACGTATTTACCTATTTTTATGTGTATTTTGTTTATATATTTTTATAGAAATCTACGTTATTTTATGTGTATTCGTATATATATTTTGAAACAAATTTTCAATTTTTTATATGTAATTTTGCATATCTCTTTCAACAGAAGTTTACCTTATTGTATGTACATTTTGTATATTTATTTCAATACAAATTTAAATATTTTATGTGTATTTTGTTATATATGTTTTTATAAGAAATGCGCTATTTGATGGGAATTTTGCATCTTTATTTTCATACAAATTTACATTATTTTATTAATAATCGGTGTATTTATTTTGATACGATTTTACATTATTCTATTTGTTTTTTGTATATATTTTTTTTATACATATTTACATTATTTAATGTGTATCTTGCATATATATTACATACAAATTTATTATCTATTATTTATTTTCATACAAATACACATTCTTTTCATGATATTTTGTTTATTTATTTTGTCACGAATTTACATTACTTAATATGTATTTTATATATATATTTATATACGTATTTACATAATTTCATGTGTATTTTGTATATATATTTCTATAGAAATCTTCGTTATTTTATGTGTATTCGTATATATAATTTGAAACAAATTTACACTGTTTTATTTGTATTTTGCGTTTTTTTTCAATACAAATTTACCTTATTGTATGTGTGCATTATGTATATTAATTTTAATACAAATTTAATTATTCTATGTGTATTTTTGTATATGTATTTAAAAAAAAAAAGCTTTATCTCATGGGTATTTTGCATCTTTATTTTCATACAAATTTAAATTATTTTAATGATATTCTGTGTACTTATTTTGATACGATTTTACATTATTCTATGTATAACAAAAATAAATATATACAAAAATACACAAAAATAGTTTAAATTTGTTTGAAAATAGATATGCAAAATATGTGTATTTTGTATATATTTGAATTCAAATGTAGCTTATTTTTGTGTATTTTGTATATATTTTCATACAAATTCAATTACTTCTGTGTATTTTTGTATATAGTTTTATATAAATATACGTTATTTTATGTGTATTTTGGATATTTATATTTATACAAATACACATTCTTTTATTGGTATTTTGTTTATTTATTTTGACACGAATTTACATTATTTTATGTGTATTTTGTATACATTTTTTATACGTATTTACTTCATTTTATGTGTATTTTGTATATATATTTTTATAGAAATCTACGTTATTTTATGTGTATTCGTATATATATTTTGAAACAAATTTACATTGTTTTATATTTATTTTGCATATCTATTTCAATAAAAATTTAACTTATTGTATGTGTTTTGGTTATATTTATTTTAATACAAATTTAATTTTTTGATGTGTATTTTGGTATATATTTTTATAAATAGAAAAAATGCGTTATTTTATAGGTATTTTCCTTCTTTATTTTCATACAAATTTACAATATTTTATTAATATTCTGTGTATTTATTTTGATACGATAAATTAACAAAATATCATGAAAAGAATGTGTATTTGTATAAAAATAGATAATAGATAATAAATTTGTATAAAATATATATGCATTTACACATTAAATAATGCAAATATGTATAAAAAAGTATATACAAAAAACAAATAGAATAATGTAAAACCGTATCAAAATAAATACACCGAATATTAATGAAATAATGTAAATTTGTATGAAAATAAAGATGCAAAATTCCCATAAAACAGCGCATTTCTTATAAAAATATATATACCAAAATACACATAAAATATTTAAATTTGTATTGAAATAAATATACAAAATGCACATACAATAAGGTAAATTTGTATTGAAAGAGATATGCAAAAAAAACATATAAAACAATGTAAATTTGTTTAAAAATATATATACGAATACAAATAAAAAAACGTAAATTTCTATAAAAATATATATACAAAATACACATAAAATTAAGTAAATACGTATAAAAAAAATGTATACAAAATACACATAAAATAATGTAGATTCGAAACAAAATAAATAAACAACATACCAATAAAAGAATGTGTATTTGGATAAATATAAATATACAAAATACATATACAAAATAAACATAAAATAAGGTAGATTTGTAATAAAATATATGTACAAAATACACATAATAATGTAAATTTATATGAAAATATATATACAAATACACATAAAATTCCATGAATTTGTATAAAAATATATATTCAAAATAAATATTAAATAATGTAAAAGCGTATAAAAATATATATACAAAGTACATATAAAATAATGTAAATTCGTATCAATATAAATCAACAAAACACCAAAAAAATAATATATATTTGAATGAAAATAAATTTACAAAATATACATAACATAACTAAAATTTGTATTAAAATATATACAATAATACATAGAAATAATTTGAGTTTGTATGAAAATAGATATACAAAATACACATAAAACTAGGTAAATTTCTTTTGAAATGTATATAAAAAATAACCATAAAATATTTTAAATTTTTTTAAAAATATATAAACAAATAAACATAAAATAACGTAAATTTGTTTGAAAAATATATACAAAATACACATAGAATAATGTCAACTCTTATCAAAATAAATGAGCAGAATATCAATAAAATAATGTAAATTTGTATGAAAATAAAGATGCAAAATACCCAAAAAATAAAGCATATGTTTATAAAAATACAGATACAAAATACATCGAATAATTAAATTTGTATTAAATTTAAGATACAAATTGCGAATATAATAAGGTAGATTTGTATTGAAAAAATATGGAACATACACGTTTACTCATACAAATTTATATTATTTTATTGGTATTTTGTTTATTTATTTTGATACGAATTACATGATTATATGTGTATTTTGTACACATTTTTTTATACGTATTTACATTATTTATTGTGTATTTTGTTTATATATTTTCATACAAATTTACGTTATTATATGTGTATTTGTATAAATATTTTGATACAAATTTACTTTATTTCATGTATTTTGTATATATATTTCAATTCAAATTTACCTTATTTTGTGTGTATTTTGCATATATTTTCATACAAATTTAATTACTTTGTGTATTTTAGTATATAGTTTTATATAAATTTACGTTATTTTATGTGTATTTTGTATATTTATATTTATACAAATACACATTTTTTTATTGGTATTTTGTTTATTTATTTTGATACGAATTTACATTACTTTATGTGTATTTTGTATACATTTTTTTATACGTATTTACTTCATTTTATGTGTATTTTGCATAAATATTTTTATAGAAATCTACGTTATTTTATGTGTATTCGTATATATATTTTGAAACAAAATTACATTGTTTTATATGTATTTTGCATATCTATTTCAATACAAATTTACCTTATTGTATGTGTTTTTTGTATATTTATTTTAATACAAATTTAATTCTTTGATGTGTTTTTTGGTATAAATATTTTTTTTAAATAAAAAAAAGCGTTATTTTATGGGTATTTTGCTTCTTTATTTTCATACAAATTTACATTATTTTATTAATATTCTGTGTATTTATTTTGATACGATTTTACAATATTCTATTTGTGTTTTGTACATATTTTTTTATACAAATTTACGTTATTTTAAGGGTATTTGATAATGTATTTTCATTCAAATTTACATTATTTTATGTGTATTTTGTGTATGTATTTCAATACAAATTTACCTAATTTTATGTGTATTTTGTATATTTATTTTCATACAAATTTAAAATATTTTTGTGAATTTTTGTATATAGTTTGATACAAATTTAGGTTATTTTGTGTGTATTTTGTATATCTATTTTCATACAAATACACATTCTTTTACTAATATTTTGTTTATTTATTTTGACGCGAATTTACATTATTTAATGTGTATTTTGTATATATTTTTTTATACGTATTTACACCATTTCATGTGTATTTTGTATAGTTTTAAATAAATTTATATTATTTAATGTGTATTTATTATATATATATTTATACAAATACACATTCTTTTATTGGTATTTTGTTTATTTATTTTGATACTAATTTACATTATTTTATGTGTATTTTGTATACATTTTGTATACGTATTTACTTAATTTTATGTGTATTTTGTATATATATTTTTATAGAAATCTACCTTATTTCATGTGTATTCGTATATATATTTTGAAACAAATTTACATTGTTTATATGTATTTTGCATATCTATTTATGTGAATTCTGTATTTATTTTTGTTATACAATGTAAAATCGTATCAAAATAAGTACAGAGAATATCAATAAAATAATTTAAATTTGTATGAAAATTAAGATGGAAAATACCCATAGGATAAAGCATTTTTTTTTTCAAAATACATATACAAAAATACACATAGAATAATTAAATTTGTATTAAAATTAATATACAAAATGCACACATACAATAAGGTAAATTTGTATTGAAAAAAAACGCAAAACACAAATAAAACTGTAAATTTGTTTCAAAATATATATACGAATACTCATAAAATAACGTAGATTTCTATTGAAATATATATATACAAAATACACATGAAATTATGTAAATACGTATAAAAATATATATATAAAATACATATTAAGTAATGTAAATTCGTGACAAAAAAAATAAACAAAATATCATGAAAAGAATGTGTATTTGTATGAAAATAAATAATAGATAATAAATTTGTATGTAATATATATGCAAGATACATTTAAATAATGTAAATATGTATAAAAAATATATATATACAAAAAACAAATAGAATAATATAAAATCGTATCAAAATAAATGCACCGAATATTAATAAAATAATGTAAATTTGTATGAAAATAAAGATGCAAAATTCCAATCAAATAGCGCATTTCTTATAAAAATATATATACCAAAATACACATAAAATATTTAAATTTGTATTGAAATAAATATACAAAATGCACATACAATAAGGTAAACTTGTATTGAAAGTGATAATGAAAAATACATATAAAACAATGTAAATTTGTTTAAAAATATATATACGAATACACATAAAATAACGTAGATTTCTATAAAAATATATATACAAAATACACATAAAAGTAAGTAAATACGTATAAAAAAATGTAAACAAAATACACATAAAATAATGTAAACTCGAAACAAAATAAATTAACAAAATACCAATAAAAGAATGTATATCTATTTATTTTAATACAAAATCAAATATTTTGTTTTTTCGTATATATATTTTTATAAAAAATGCGTTATTTTATGGGTATTTTGCATCTTAATTTTCATACAAATTTACATTATTTTATTAATATTTTCTGTATTTATTTTAATACGATTTTACATTATTTTATTTATGTTTTGTATATTTTTTTATACATATTTACATTATTTAATGTGTTTTTTGTATATATATTTGATACATATTTACGTTATTTTAAGTTATTTTATATGTATTTGTTTATATATTTTGACACAAATTTACAATATTTTATGGGTATTTTGTATATATATTTCAAAAGAAGTTTACCTAGTTTTATATGTATATAGAATATCTATTTTCATACAAACTCAAATTATTTTTATGTATTTTTGTATATATTTCAATACAAATTTTATTTATATTACGTGTATTTTGTAAATCTATTTTCATTCAAATATATATTATTTTATTGGTATTTTGTTGATTTATATTGATACGAATTTACATTATTTTATATGTACTTTGTATATATTTTTATACGCATTTACATTATTTAATATTTATTTTGAATATATAATTTTATACAAATTCATGGTATTTTATGTGTATTTGTATATATATTTTCATATAAATTTACATTATTTTATGTGTATTTTGTACATATATTTTATTACAAATTTACCTTATTTTATGTTTATTTTGTATGTGTATTTTGTACATTTATATTTATACAAATACACATTCTTTTATTGGTATTTTGTTTATTTATTTTCTTTCGAATTTACATTATTTTATGTGTATTTTGCTTACATTTTTTTTATACGTATTTACTTAATTTTATGTGTATTTTGTATATATATTTTTTATAGAAATCTACGTTATTTTATGTGTATTCGTATATATATTTTGAAACAAATTTACATTATTTTATATGTATTTTTGCATATTTCTTTCAATAGAATTTTACCTTATTGTATGTGCATTTTGTATATTTATTTCAATACAAATTTAAATATTTTATGTGTATACATGTACAAAAATTACATAAAATAATGTAGATTTGTATGAAATGAAAACAGATACATTTTATTTAAAATATATATACAAAATACACATAGAATAATGTAAAATCATATTAAAATAAATACACAGAATATCAATAAAATAATGTAAATTTGTATGAAAATAAAGATGCAAAATATCAATAAAATAAAGCATATTTTTATAAAAATACATATACAAAAATACACATAGATTAATCAAATTTGTATTAAAATTAATATACAAAATGCACATACTATAAGGTAAAAATGTATTGAAAAAATATGCAAAATACACATAAAACAATGTAAATTTGTTTCAAAATATATATACGAATACACATAAAATAACGTAGATTTCTATAGAAATATATATACAAAATACACTTGAAATAATGTATATACGTAAAAAAATATATATACAAAATACACATTAAATAATGTTAATTCGTGTCAAAATAAATAAACAAAATATCATGAAAAGATTGTGTATTTGTATGAAAATAGATATACAAAATACACATAAAATAACCTAGATTTGTATAAAACTATAAACAAAAATACACAAAAATAATTTAAACTTGTATGAAAATAAATATACAAAAAGCATATAAAATTAGGTAAATTTGTATTGAAATACATATCCAAAATACACATCAAATAATGTAAATTTGGATGAAAATATATAAACATATAGACTTAAAATAACGTAAATTTGTATCAAATATATATACAAAAAACACATTAAATAATGTAAATATGTATAAAAAAATATATACAAAACACAAATAAAATACCCAGAAAATAACGCATTTTTTATAAAAATATATATACGAAAAAACATAAAATATTTGATTTTGTATTAAAATAAATAGATATACAAAATACACATAAAATAAGCTAAATTAAATGAAAAATATATACAAAATACACATAGAATAATGTAAAATTGTATCAAAATAAATACACAGAATATCAATAAAATAATGTAATTTTGTATGAAAATAAAGATGCAAAATACCCATAAAATAAAGCATTTTTTTTAAATACATATACAAAAATACACATAGAATAATTAAATTTGTATTAAAATTAATATACAAAATGCACGTACAATAAGGTAAATTTGTATTGAAAAAATATACAAAATGCACATTAAAGCGTAAATTTGTTTAAAAATCTATATACGAATACACATAAAATAACGTAGATTTCTATAGAAATATATATACAAAATACACATGAAATGATGTAAATACGTATAAAAAAAAATATATATATATATATATATATATATATATATATATATATATATATATATATATATATATATATATATATATATATATATATATATATATATATATATATATATATATATATATATATATATATATTTATACAAAATACATTAAATAATTTAAATTCTCGTCAAAATAAATAAACAAAATATCAATAAAAGAATGTGTATTTGTATGAAAATAGATATACAAAATACTCATAAAATAACCTATGTTTGTATACAACTATATACAAAAATACACAAAAATAATTTAAATTTGTATGAAAATAAATATACAAAATACACATAAAATTAGGTAAATTTGTATTGAAATACATATACAAAATACACATAAAATAATGGAAATTTGAATGAAAATATATAAACATATACACTTAAAATAACGAAAATTTGTATCAAATATATATACAAAATACTAATTAAATAATGTAAATATGTATAAAAAGATATATACAAAACACAAATAGAATAATGTAAAATCGTATCAAAATAAATACACAGAATATTAATTAAATAATGTAAATTTGTATGAAAATAAAGATGCAAAATAGCCATAAAATAACGCATTTTTTATAAAAATATATATACCAAAATACACATAAAATATTAAAATTTGTATTAAAATAAATATAAAAAATGTACATACTGTAAGGTAAATTTGTATTGAAATAGATATGCAAAATACATATAAAACAATGTAAATTTGTTTCAAAATATATATACGAATACACACAAAATAACGTTGATTTCTATAAAAATATATACAAAATACACATAAAATGAAGTAAATACGTATAAAAAAAATGAATACAAAATACACATAAAAATCGTATCAAAATAAATAAACAAAATACCAGTAAAAAAATGTGTATTTGTATAAATATAAATATACAAAATACACATAAAATATCGTAAATTTGTATAAAACTATATACAAAAATACACAGAACAAATGCACATTCTTTTATTGGTATTTTGTTTATTTTTTTTGCTTCGAATTTATATTATTTTATGTGTATTTTGTTTACATTTTTTTATACGTATTTACCTAATTTTATGTGTATTTTGTATATATATTTTTATAGAAATCTACGTTATTTTATATGTATTCGTATATATATTTTGAAACAAATTTACAATTTTTTATTTGTATTTTTGCATATCTCTTTCAACAGAAGTTTACCTTATTGTATGTGCATTTTGTATATTTATTTCAATACAAATTTAAATATTTTATGTGTATTTTGGAATATATATTTTTATAAGAAATGCGCTATTTGATGGGAATTTTGCATCTTTATTTTCATACAAATTTACATTATTTTATTAATATTCGGTGTATTTATTTTGATACGATTTAACATTATTCTATTTGTTTTTTGTATATATTTTTTTTTTACATATTTACATTATTTAATGTGTATCTTGCATATATATTACATACAAATTTATTATCTATTATTTATTTTCATACAAATACACATTCTTTTCATGATATTTTGTTTATTTATTTTGTCACGTATTTACATTACTTAATATGTATTTTATATATATATATATATATATATATATATATATATATATATATATATATATATATATATATATATATATATATTTATATATATGTGTATTCGTATATATATTTTGAAACAAATTTACACTGTTTTATTTGTATTTTGCGTTTTTTTTTCAATACAAATTTACCTTATTGTATGTGTGCATTTTGTATAGATATACAAAATACAGATAAAATAAGCTAAATTTGAATTGAAATGTATATACAAAATACATAAAATAATGTAAATTTGTATCAAAATATTTATAAAAATACATATAATAACGTAAATTTGTTTAAAAATATATAAACAAAATACACATTAAGTAATGTAAATACGTATAAAAATATATACAAAATACATATAATCATTTAATTCGTATCAAACTAAATAAACAAAATATCAATAAAATAATGTAAATTTGTATGAGAAAACATATACAAATACATATAAAATAACGCTAATTTCTATAAAAATATATGTCCAAAAATGAACGTTAAATAAAGTAACTATGGATAAAAATATATATACAAAACACACATTAAATAATCTAAATGCGTACATAAAATAACCTAAATTTGTATAAAACTATACAAAAATACACAAAAATAATTTAAATTTGTATGAAAAGAAATATACAAAATACACATAAAATTAGGTTAATTTGTATTGAAATACATATACAAAATACACATAAAATAATGTAAATTTGAAAGAAAATATATAAACAAATACACATATAATAACGTAAATTTGTATGAAATATATATACAAAATACATATTAAATAATGTAAATATGTATAAAAAAAAATATACAAAACACAAATAGAATAATGTAAAATCGTATCAAAATTGACGTTATTATATGTATTTTTATAAATATTTTTATACAAATCTACATTATTTTATGTATTTTGTATATACATTTCAATTCAAATTTAGCTTATTTTATCTGTATTTTGTATATCTATTTTCATACGAATTTAATTACTTCTGTGTATTTTTGTATATAGTTTTATACAAATTTACGTTATTTTATGTGTATTTTGTATATTTATATTTATACAAATACACATTCTTTAATTGGTATTTTGTTTATTTCTTTTGATACGAATTTACATTATTTTATGTGTATTTTGTATACATTTTCTTATACGTATTTACTTCATTTTATGTGTATTTTGTATATATATTTTTATACAAATCTACGTTATTTTATGTGTAATCGTATATATATTTTGAAACAAATTTACATTGTTTTATATGTATTTTGCATATCTATTTCAATACAGATTTACCTTATTGTATGTGTATTTTGTATATTTATTTTAATACAAATTAATTTTTTCATGTGTATTTTGGTATATATATTTTTATAAAAAATGCGTTATTTAATGGGTATTTTGCATCTTTATTTTCATACAAATTTACATTGTTCTATTAATATTCTGTGTATTTGTTTTGATACGATTTTACATTATTCTATTTGTGTTTTGTATATATTTTTTTATACATATTTACATTATTTAATGTGTATTTTGTATATTTTAAAACAAATTTACGTTATTTTATGCGCATATGTTAAAATATTTTGATACAAATTGACATTATTTTATGTATTTTGTATATATATTTCAATACAAATTTAGTTTACTTTATGTATATTTTGTATATCTATTTTCATTCGTATCAAAATAAATAAATAAAATAGCAATAAAATCATGTAAATTTGCATGAGAAAACATATACAAATACACATAAAATAACGCAAATTTCTAAAAAAATATATGTACAAAAATGCACATAAAATAAAGTAAATTTGCATAAAAATATATACAAAACACACATTAAATAATGTCAATGCGTACATAATATAACATAAATTTGTATAAAACTATATACAAAAATACACAAAAATATATATACAAAAAACAAGTAGAATAATGTAAAATCGTATCAAAATACACCGAATATTAATAAAATAATGTAAATTTGTATGAAAATAAAGATGCAAAATTCCCATCATATAGCGCATTTCTTATAAAAATATATATACCAAAATACACATAAAATATTTAAATTTGTATTGAAATAAATATACAAAATGCACATACAATAAGGTAAACTTCTATTGAAAGAGATATGCAAAAATACATTTAAAACAATATAAATTTGTTTCAAAATATATATTCGAATACATATAAAATAACGTAGATTTCTATAATAATATATATACAAAATACACATAAAATTAAGTAAATACGTATAAAAAAATGTAAACAAAATACACATAAAATAATGTAAATTCGAAACAAAATAAATAAACAAAATACCAATAAAAGAATGTGTCTTTGTTCTGTGTATTTTTGTATATAGTTTTATACAAATTTACGATATTTTATGTGTATTTTGTATATTTATATTTATACAAATACACATTCTTTTACTGGTATTTTGTTTATTTATTTTGATACGATTTTAATGTGTATTTTGTATTCATTTTTTTATACGTATTTACTTCATTTTATGTGTATTTTGTATATATTTTTATAGAAATCAACGTTATTTTATGTGTATTCGTATATATATTTTGAAACAAATTTACATTGTTTTATATGTATTTTGCATATCTATTTCAATACAAATTTACTTTACAGTATGTGCATTTTTTTATATTTATTTTAATACAAATTTTAATATTTTATGTGTATTTTGGTATATATATTTTTATAAAAAATGCGTTATTTTATGGCTATTTTGCATCTTTATTTTCATACAAATTTATTTTATTTTATAAATATTCTGTGTATTTATTTTGATACGATTTTACATTATTCTATTTGTGTTTTGTATATATTTTTTTTATACATATTTACATTATTTAATTAGTATTTTATATATATATATATATATATATATATATATATATATATATATATATATATATATATATATATATATAAATATATATATATATATATATATATATATATATATATATATATATATATATATATATATATATATATATATATATATATATTTGATACAAATTTACGTTATTTTAGGTGTATATGTGTATATATTTTCATTCAAATTCCCATTGTTTTATGTGTATTTTGTATATGTATTTCAATACAAATTTACTTAATTTTATGTGTATTTTGTATATTTATTTTCAAACAAATTTAAATTATTTTTGTGTATTTTTGTATATAGTTTTATACAAACTTAGGTTATTTTATGATTATTTTGTATATCTATTTTCATACAAATACACATTCTTTTATTGATATTTTGTTTATTTATTTTGACGAGAATTTAAATTATTTAATGTGTATTTTGTATATATATTTTGATACGTATTTACATCATTTCATGTGTATTTTGTATATATATTTCTATAGAAATCTACGTTATATTATGTGTATTCGTATATAGATTTTTAAACAAATTTACACTTTTATGTGTATTTTGCATATTTTTTCAATACAAATTTACCTTATTGTATATGCATTTTGTATATTAATTTTAATACAAATTTAATTATTCTATGTGTATTTTTGTATATGTATTTTTATAAAAATATGCTTTTTTTATGGGTATTTTGCATCTTTATTTTCATACAAAATTTACGTTATTTTATTGATATTCTGCTCATTCATTTTGATACGATTTGACATTATTCTATGTGTATTTTGTATATATTTTTCATACAAATTTACGTTATTTTATGTGTATTTGTTTATATATTTTGACACAAATCTACAATATTTTATGGGTATTTTGTATATATATTTCAAAAGAAATTTAGCTTGTTTTATGTGTATTTTGAATATCTATTTTCATACAAACTCAAATTATTTATATGTATTTTTTTATATATTTCAATACAAATTTTAGTTATGTTATCTGTATTTTGTAAATCTATTTTCATTCAAATATATATTATTTTATTGGTATTTTGTTGATTTATATTGATACGAATTTACATTATTTTATATGTACTTTTTATATATATTTTTATACGCATTTACATTACTTAATATTTATTTTGAATATATAATTTTATACAAATTCATGGTATTTTATGTGTATTTGTATATATATTTTCATATAAATTTACATTATTTTTTGTGTATTTTGTACATATATTTCATTACAAATTTACCTTATTTCATGTTTGTTTTGTATGTGTATTTTGTACATTTATATTTATATAAATACACATTCTCTTATTGGTATTTTGTTTATTTATTTTGTTTCGAATTTACATTATTTTATGTGTATTTTGTTTACATTTTTTTATACGTATTTACTTAATTTTATGTGTATTTTGTATATATATTTTTATAGAAATCTACGTTATTTTATGTGTATTCGTACATATATTTTGAAACAAATTTACATTGTTTTATATGTACAATAAGGTAAATTTGTATTGAAATAGATATGCAAAATACATATAAAGCAATGTAAATTTGTTTCAAAATATGTATACGAATACACATAAAATAACGTAGATTTCTATAAAAATATATATACAAAATACACATAAAATGATGTAAATACGTATAAAAAAATGTTTACAAAATACACATAAAATAATGTAAATTCGTATCAATATAAATCAACAAAATACCAATAAAAGAATGTGTATTTGTATAAATATAAATATACAAAATACACATAAAATAACGTAAATTTATATAAAACTATATAAACAAATACATATAAAATAACGTAAATTTGTATGAAAAATATATACAAAATACACATAGAATAATGTCAAATCGTATCAAAATGAATGAGCAGAATATCAATAAAATCACGTAAATTTGTATGAAAATAAAGATGCAAAATACCCATAAAATAAAGCATATTTTTATAAAAATACATATAGAAAAATACACATAGAATAATTAAATTTGTATTAAAATTAATATACAAAATGCATATACAATAAATTTAAATTTGATTATATTAAATGAAATAAATATACAAGATTAACATAAAATAAGGTAAATTTGTAATAAAATATATGTAAGAATACACATAAAATAATATAAATTTGTATGAAAATATATATACAAATACACATAAAATAACATGAATTTGTACAAAATTTGTTTCAAAATATATACGAATACACACAATAAAATAACGTAAATTTTTATGAAAATGTATATATAAAATACACATATAATAATTTAAATACGTAGAAAAATATATATACAAAATACACATAAAATAATGTAAATTCGTAAAAAATTAGATACACATAATTCCAATAAAAGAATGTATATTTGTAGGAAAATATATATACAAAAAACAAATAAAATAACTAAAATTTGTATAAAAATATATACAAAAATACACAAAAATAATTTAAATTTGTTTGAAAATAGATATGCAAAATACACATAAAAGTTAAGCAAATTTGTTTTGAAATACATATACAAAACTCACATAAAATAATGTAAATTTGTATGAAAATATATAAACAATCACATATAAAATAACGTAAATGTGTATTTTGTATATGTTTTTTCATAGAAATTTACATTATTTTATTGGTATTTTGTCTATTTATTTTGATACGAATTACATGATTATTTGTGTATTTTGAACATTTTTTTTATACGTATTTACATTATATAATGTGTATTTTGTTTATATATTTTTATACAAATTTACGTTATTATATATGTATTTGTATAAGTATTTTGATATAAATTTACATTATTTTATGTACTTTGTATATATATTTCAATTCAAATTTAGCTTATTTTATGTGTTTTTTGTATATCTATTTATTTTAATACAAAATCAAATATTTTATGTTTTTTCGTATGTATATTTTTATAAAAAATGCGTTATTTTATTGGTATTTTGCATCTTAATTTTCATACAAATTTACATTATTTTATTAATATTTTCTGTATTTATTTTGATACGATTATACATTATTTTATTTATGTTTTGTATATATTTTTTTATACATATTTACATTATTTAATGTGTTTTTTTGTATATATATTTGATACAAATTTACGTTATTTTAAGTCTATATGTTTATATATTTTCATTCAAATTTACATTATTTTATGTGTATTTTGTATATGTATTTCAATACAAATTTACATAATTTTATATGTTTTTTGTATATTTATTTTCATACAAATTTAAATTATTTTTGTGTATTTTTGTATATAGTTTTATACAAATTTAGGTTATTTTATGTGTATTTTGTATATCTATTTTCATACAAATACACATTCTTTTCATGATATTTTGTTTATTTATTTTGACACGAGTTAACATTATTTAATGTGTATTTTGAATATATATTTTTATAAGTATTTACATTATTTCAAGTGTATTTTGTATATATATTTCTATAGAAATCTGCGTTATTTTATGTGTATTCGTATATATATTTTGAAACAAATTTACATTGTTTTATGTGTATTTTGCATATTTTTTTAATACAAATTTACCTTATTGTATGTGCATTTTGTATATTAATTTTAATACAAATTTGATTAATCTATGTGTATTTTTGTATATGTATTTTTATTAAAATATGCTTTATTTTAGTATTTTGCATCTTTATTTTCATACAAATTTACATTATTTTATTGATATTCTGTGTATTTATTTTGATATGATTTTACATTATTCTATGTGTATTTTGTATATATATTTTATATAAAATGTATTTTTTTTCATTTCATACAAATCTACATTATTTTATGTGTTTTTTGTACATGTATTTAAATACAAATTTAACTAGTTATATGTGTATTTTGTATATCTATTTTAAATGTACATTTTCATAGAAATTTACTCTATTTTATGAGTATTCGTATATATATTTTGATACAAATTTACATTATTAATGTGTATTTTGCATATCTATTTCAATACAAATTTACTTTACTGTACGTTCATTTTGTATATTTATTTTAATACAAATTTAATTATTTTATATGTCTTTTTGTATATATATTTTTATGCAAATATGCGTTATTATATGGATATTTTGCATCTTTATTTTCATACAAATTTACATTATTTTATTGATATTCTCTTTATTTATTTTGATACGATTTAACATTATTCTATGTGTTTTTTATGTGTATTTGTATAAATATTTTGATACAAATTTGCTTTATTTCATGTATTTTGTATATATATTTCAATTAAATTTAGCTTATTTTGTGTGTATTTTGTATATATTTTCATACAAATTTAATTACTTCTGTATATTTTTGTATATAGTTTTATATAAATTTACGTTATTTTATGTGTATTTTGTATATTTATATTTATACAAATACAAATTCTTTTATTGGTATTTTGTTTATTTATTTTGATACGAATTTACATTATTTTATGTGTATTTTGTATATTTTTTTTATACGTATATATGTATTTTGTATATATATATTTATAGAAATCTACGTTATTTCATGTGTATTCGTATACATATTTTGAAACAAATTTAATTTTTTGATGTGTATTTTGGTTTATATATTTTTATAAATAAAAAAATGCGTTATTTTATGGGTATTTTGCCTGTTTATTTTCATACACATAAAATAACGCATTTTTTTTTATTTATAAAAATATATATACCAAAATACACATAAAAAAATTAGATTTGAATTAAAATAAATATATAAAAAACACATACAATAAGGTAAATTTGTATTGAAATAGATATACAAAATACATATAAAGCAATGTAAATTTGTTTCAAATATGTATACGAATACACATAAAATAACGTAGATTTATATAAATATATATATATATATATATATATATATATATATATATATATATATATATATATATATATATATATATATATATATATATATATATATATATATATATATATATATATATATATATATAAAAATAATACATAAATGAAGTAAATACGTATAAAAAATGTATACAAAATACACATAAAATAATGTAAATTCGTATCAAAATAAATAAACAAAATACCAATAAAAGAATGTGTATTTGTATAAATATAAATATACAAAATACACATAAAATAACGTAAATTTATATAAAACTATATACAAAAATACACAGAAGTAATTAAATTTGTATGAAAATATATACAAAATACACACAAAATAAGCTAAATTTGAATTGAAATATTTACAAAATACATGAAATAAAGTAAATTTGTATCAAAATATTTATACAAATACACATATAATACCGTAAATTTATGAAAATATATAAACAAAATACAATAAATAATGTAAATACGTATAAAAAATGTGTACAAAATACACATATAATCATGTAATTCGTATCTAAATAAATAAACAAAATACCAATAAAATAATATAAATTTGTATGAGTAAACGTGTATGTTGCATATTTTTTCAATACAAATTTACCTTATTATATACGCATTTTGTATATTACTTTTAATACAAATTTAATTATTCGATGTGTATTTTTGTATCTGTATTTTTATAAACATATGCTTCATTTTTTGGGTATTTTGCATCTTTATTTTCATACAAATTTACATTATTTTATTGATATTCTGCTCATTCATTTTGATACGAATTGACATTATTCTATGCGTATTTTGTATATATTTTTCATACAAATTTACGATATTTTATATGCATTTGTTTATATATTTTGACACAAATTTACAATATTTTATGGCTATTTTGTATATACATTTCAAAAGAAATTTACCTAGTTTTATGTGTATTTTGTATATCTATTTTCATACAAACTCAAATTATTTCTATGTATTTTTGTATATATTTTAATACAAATTTTAGTTATTTTATGTATATTTTGTAAATTTATTTTCATTCAAATATATATTATTTTATTGATGTTTTGTTGATTTATATTGATACGAATTTACATTATTTTATATGTACTTTGTATATATATTTTTATACGCTTTTACATTATTTAATATTTATTTTGAATATATATTTTTACACAAATTCATGGTATTTTATGTGTATTTGTATATATATTTTCATATAAATTTACATTATTTTATGTGTATTTTGTACATATATTTTATTACAAATCTACCTTATTTTATGTTTATTTTGTATATGAATTTTGTATATTTATATTTATCCTAATACACATTCTTTTATTGGTATTTGCTTATTTATTTTAAATCGAATTTACATTATTTTATGTGTATTTTGTATACATTTTTTTATACGTATTTACTTAATTTTATGTGTATTTTGTATATATATTTTTATAGAAATTTACGTTTTTTTTGTATTCGTATATATATTTTTAAACAAATTTATATTGTTTTATATGTATTTTTGCATATCTCTTTCAATACAAATTTACCTTATTGTATGTGCATTTTGTATATTTATTTCAATACAAATTTAAATATTTTATGTGTATTTTGGTATATATATTTTCATAAGAAATGCGCTATTTTATGGGAATTTTGCATCTTTATTTTCATACAAATTTACATTATTTTATTAATATTCAGTATATTTATTTTGATACGATTTTACATTATTATATTTGTTTTTTGTATATACTTTTTTATACATATTTACATTATTTAATGTGTATCTTGCATATATATTTTATGCAAATTTATTATCTATTATCTATTTTTATACAAATACTCATTCTTTTCATGATATTTTGTTAATTTATTTTGACACGAATACACATTAAATAACATGAATTTGTATAAAATTTGTATCAAAATATATACTTATACACACAATAAAATAACGTAATTTTTTTATGAAAATGTATATTCAAAATACACATAAAATAATTTAAATACGTAGAAAAATATATATACAAAAAACACATAAAATAATGTAAATATGTATGAAAATATATAAACAAATACACATAAAATAATGTAAATTTGGATAAAATATATATACAAAATGAACATTAAATAAATTAAATATATATATAAAAAATATATATACAAAAAACACACAGAATAATGTTAAATCGTATCAAAATAAATTAAGAGAATATCAATAAAATAATGTAAATTTGTATGAAAATAAAGATGCAAAATATCCATATAATAACGCATATTTGCATAAAAATATATATACAAAAAGACATATAAAATAATTAAATTTGTATTAAAATAAATATACAAAATGCACGTACAATAAAGTAAATTTGTATTGAAATAGATATGCAAAATACACTTTAATAATGTAAATTTGTATCAAAATATATATACGAATACTCATAAAATAGAGTAAATTTCTATGAAAATATACATACAAAATAGATATACAAAATACACATGTGTATTTGTTAAAAATATTTTGAAACGAATTTAATTTATTTTATGTATTTTGTATATATATTTCAATTCAAATTTAGCTTATTTTGTGTATTTTGTATATCTATTTTCATACAAATTTAATTACTTCTGTGTATTTTTGTATATAGTTTTATACAAATTTACGTTATTTTATGTGCATTTTGTATATTTATATTTATACAGATAAAGATTCTCTTATTGGTATTTTGTTTATTTATATTTATACGAATTTACATTATTTTATGTGTATTTTGTATACATTTTTGATTCGTATTTACTTAATTTTATTTGTATTTTGTATATATATATTTATAGAAATCTACGTTATTTTATTTGTATTCGTATATATATTTTGAAACAAATTTACATTGTTTTATATGTTTTTTGCATATCTATTTCAATACAAATTTACCTTATTGTATGTGCATTTTGTATATTTATTTTAATACAAATTCAAATATTTTATGTGTATTTTGGAATATATAATTTTATAAAAAATGCGTTATTTTATATTTATTTTGCATCTTAGTTTTCATACAAATGTACATTATTTTATTAATATTCTGTGTATATATTTTGATACGATTTTATATTATACTATTTGTGTTTTGTATATATTTTTTTATACATATTTTCATTATTTAATGTGTATTTTTATATATATTTTATACAAATTAACGTTATTTTAAGTGTATTTGTTTATATAATTTTAATCAAATTTACATTATTTTAAGTGTATTTAGTATATGTATTTCAATACAAATTTACCTAATTTTATGTGTATTTTGTATATTTATTTTCATACAAATTTAAATTATTTTTGTGTTTTTTTGTATATACATATAGAGTAAATTTCTATGAAAATATATATTCAAAATACATATAAAATTATGTAAATCAGTGTATATATATATATATATATATATATATATATATATATACAGTGTATATATATATATATATATATATATATATATATATATATATATATATATATATATATATATATATATATATATATATATATATATATATATATATATATATATATATATATATATATATATATATATATATATATATATATATATATAGGTAAATATATATTGATATATATATACAAAATACACATAAAATAATGTAAATTTGAATAAAAATATATAAACAAATACACTTAAAATAACGAAAATTTGTATGAAATATATATAGAAAATACACATTAAATAATGTAAATATTTATAAAAAATATATATATATATCAAATACACCAAAAAAATGAAAATTCGTATCAAAATAAATAAACAAAATTCCGATAAAAGAACGTATATATGAAGGAGAATAAATATACAAAATACACATAAAATTACGAAAATTTGAATAAAAATATATACAAAAAAACAAAAAAATAAATTTCAATTTGTATGAAAATAGATATACAAAATACAAATATAATTAGTTAAATTTTTATTTAAATACATGTACAAAATACACATAAAATAATGTAAATTTGTATGAAATGAAAACAAATTCACATAAAATAACGTACATTTGTATAAAATAGATATACAAAATATACATAGAATAATGTAAAATCGTATCAAAATAAATACACAGAATATCAATAAAATAAAGTAATTTTGTATGAAAATAAAGATGCAAAATACCCATAAAATAAAGCATATTTTTTTAAAAATACATATACAAGAATACACATAGAATAATTAAATTTGTATTAAAATTAATATACAAAATGCACGTACAATAAGGTAAATTTTTATTGAAAATCTAATCAAAATTCACATAATTGAATGTATATTTGTTTCATAAAATATTTACGAATCCATATAAAATACCGTATATTTCTATAGAATTATATATACAAAATACACAGGAAATGACGTAAATACGTATAAAGATATATATATATATATACAATACACATTAAATAATGTAAATTCGCATCAAAATAAATAAACAAAATATCAAAAGAATGTTTATTTCTATGAAAATAGATATACAAAATACACATAAAATATTGTAAATTTGAATAAAACTCTATACAAAAATACACAAAAAATAATTTAAATTTGTATAAAATATATATACAAAATACACATGAAATTAGTTAAATTTCTATTGAAATACATATACAAAATACACATAAAATAATGTAAATTTGAATAAAAATATATAAACAAATACACTTAAAATAACGAAAATTTGTATGAAATATATATAGAAAATACACATTAAATAATGTAAATATTTATAAAAAAAATATATACAAAACACAAATAGAATAATGTAAAATAGTATCAAAATAAATACACAGAATATTAGTAAAATAATGTAAATTTGTATGACAATAAAGATGCAAAATACCCATAAAACAACGCATTTTTTATGAAAATATATATACCAAAATGCACATAAAATATTTAAATTTGAATTACAATAAATATACAAAATGCACATACAATAAGGTAAATTTGTATTGAAATAGATATGCAAAATACATATAAAACAATGTAAATTTGTTTCAAAATATACATACGAATACACATAAAATAACGTAATTTCTATAAAATATATATACAAAATACACATAAAATAATGTAAATTCGTATAAAAAAAATAAACTAAATGCCAATAAAAGAATGTTTACTTGTATAAATATAAATATTCAAAATACACATAAATTAACGTAAAATTATATAAAACTATATACAAAAATAAACAAAAATAATTAAATTTGTATGAAAATAGATATACAAAAGACATATAAAATAAGCTAAATTTGAATTGAAATAAATATAGAAAATACATAAAATAATGTAAATTTGTATCAAAATATATATTCAAATACACATATAATAACGTAAATTTGTATAAAAATATATAAACAAAATACACATTAAATAATGTAAATACGTATAAAAGATATGTACGTAATGTAAAAATTTATAAAATTAAATATGCAAAATACCCATAAAATATCTTATATTTAAAAAAAAATGTATACAAAAATACACATAAAATAATTGAATTTGTATTAAAATAAATATACAAAATACACATACAATAAGGTAGATTTTTATTGAAATAGATATGCAAAAAACACATAAAATAATGTAAATACATAGAAAAATATATATACAAAATACACATAAAATAATGTAAATTCGTATCAAAATAAATAAACAAAATTCCCTCTAAAAGAATGTATATTTGTAGGAAAATATATATACAAAATACAAATAAAGAATTTTTTTTTATAAAAATAATACAAAAATACACAAAAATAATTTAAATTTGTTTGAAAATAGATATGCAAAATACAAATGAAATTAGGCAAATTTTTTTTTAAATACATATACAAAATACACATAAAATAATGTAAATTTGTATGAAAATATATAAACAAATACACATAAGATAACGTAAATTTCCATAAAATATATGTACAAAATATACATTAAATAATGTAAATATGTCTAAAAATATATATACAAAATACACAGAATAACGTAAAATCGTATCAAAATAAATAAACAGACTATCAATAAAATAATGTAAATTTGTATGAAAATAAAGATGCAAAATACCCATATAATAACGCATATTTGTTTAAAAATATATATACAAAAATACACATAAAATAATTAAATTTGCTTCAAAATAAATATACAAAAGGCACATACAATAAAGAAAATTTGTATTGAAATAGATATGCGAAATACACATAAATAATGTAAATTTGTATCAAAATATATATACGAATACACATAAAATAGAGTAAATTTCTATGGAAATATATATTCAAAATACATATAAAATTATGTAAATAAGTATAAAAATATATATATCAAATACACCTAAAATAATGAAAACTCGTATCAAAATAAATAAACAAAATTCCGATAAAAGAACGTATATTTGTAGGAAAATAAATATACAAAATTCACATAAAATTACGAAAATTTGAATAAAAATATATACTAAAATACACAAAATTAATTTCGATTTGTATGAAAATAGATATACATAATACACATATAATTAGTTAAATTTGTATTTAAATACTTGTACAAAATACACATAAAATAATGCAAATTTGTATGAAATGAAAACAAATTCACATAAAATAACGTTCATTTGTATGAAATATATATACAAAATATACATAGAATAATGTAAAATCGTATCAAAATAAATACACAGAATATAAAAAAAATAAGGTAAATTTGTATGAAAATAAAGATGCAAAATACCTATAAAATAAAGCATTTTTTTATGAAAATACATATACAAAAATACACATAGAATAATTAAATTTGTATTAAAATTAAGATACAAAATGCACGTACAATAAGGTAAATTTATATTGAAAAAATATGCAAAATGAACATAAAACAATGTATATTTGTTTCAAAATATATATACGAATACACATAAAATAACATATATTTCTATAGAAATATATATACAAAATACACATGAAATGACGTAAATACGTATAAAAATATATATACACAATACACATTAAATAATGTGAATTCGCGTCAAATAAATAAACAAAATATCAATAAAAAATGTGTATTTGTATGAAAATAGATATACAAAATACACATAAAATATTTTAAATTTATATAAAACTCTTTTTATAAAAATATATATACCAAAATAATAAAATTTTCAAATTTGTATTACAATAAATATACAAAATGCACATACAATAAGGTATATTTATATTGAAATAGATATGCTAAATACATATAAAACAATGTAAATTTGCTTCAAAATATATATACCAATACACATAAAATAACGTAAATTACTATAAAAATATATATACAAAATACACATTAAATGAAGTAAATACGTATAAGAAAATGTATACAAAGTACACATAAAATAATTAAATTTGTATTAAAATAAATATACAAAATACGCATACAATAATGTAAATCTATATTGAAATAGATATGCAAAATAAAACTAAAATAATGTAAATTTGTATCAAATCATATACGAATACACAATAAAATAACGTAAATTTTTATGAAAATATATATAAAAAATACTCATAAAATAATGTAAATACGTAGAAAAATATATATACAAAATACACATAAAATTTTGTAAATTCTTATGAAAATAAATGAACAAAATTCCACTAAAAGAATGTATATTTGTAGGAAAATATAAATACAAAATACAAATAAAATAACTAAAATTTGTATAAAATATATAAAAAATACATAAAAATAATTTAAATTTGTTTGAAAATAGATATGCAAAATACACATAAAATTAGGCAAATCTGTATTGAAATACATATACAAATTACACATAAAATATTGTAAATTTGTATGAAAATATATAAACAAATACACATAAAATAGCGTAAATTTATATAAAATATATATACAAAATATACATTAAATAATGTAAATGTGTATAAAAATATATATACAAAATACACAAAGAATAATGTAAAATCGTATCAAAATAAATAAACAGAATATCAATAAAATAATGTAAATATGTATGAAAATAAAGATGCAAAATACCCAAATAATAACGCATATTTTTACAAAAATAAACATAAAATAATTAAATTTGTATTAAAATAAATATACAAAATACACATACAATATGGTAAATTTGTATTGAAATAGATATGCAAAATAAACATACATAATGTAAATTTGAATCAAAATATATATACGAATACCCATAAAATAGAGTAAATTTCTATGAAAATATATATTCAAAACACAAATAAAATGATATAAATAAGTATAAAAATAAACATATCAAATACACCTAAAATAATGTAAATTCGTATAAAAATAAATAAACAAAATTACGATAAAAGATGGAAGATACACATTAAATAATGTAAATATTTATAAAAAATATATATACAAAAAACAAATGGAATAATGTGAAATCGTATCAAAATAAATACACCGAATATTAATAAAATAATGTAAATTTGTATGAAAATAAAGATGCAAAATTCCCATCAAATAGAGCATTTCTTATAAAAATATATACCAAAATACACATAAAATATTTAAATTTGTATTGAAATAAATATACAAAATGCACATACAATAAGGTAAATTTGTATTGAAAGAGATATGCAAAAATACATATAAAACAATGTAAATTTGTTTCAAAATATATATACGAATACACATAAAATAACGTAGATTTCTATAAAAATATATATACAAAATACACATAAAATTAAGTAAATACGTATAAAAATAGATATACAAAATACACATAGAATAATGTAAAATTGTTTAAAAAAAAACAGAATATAAATAAAATAATGTAAATTTGTATGAAAATAAAAATGCAAAATACCCATAAAATAAAGCATATTTTTATAAAAATACATATACTAAAATACACATAGCATAATTAAATTTGTATTAAAATTAATATACAAAATGCATATACAATAAGGTAAATTTGCATTGAAAAAATATGCAAAATACACATAAAACAGTGTAAATTTATTTCAAAATCTATATACGAATACTCATAAATCAACGTAGATTTCTATATAAATATATATACAAAATACACATCAAATTAAATATATATATATATATATATATATATATATATATATATATATATATATATATATATATATATATATATATATATATATATATATATATATATATATATATATATATATATATATATATATATATATATATATATATATATATATATATATATATATATATATATATATATATATATATATATATATATATATATATATATATATATATATATATATATATATATATATATATATATATATATATATAGAATATACAAAATACACATAAAATTAGGTAAATTTGTATTGAAATACATTTACAAAATACACATAAAATAATGTAAATTTGAATGAAAATATATAAACAAATACACTTAAAATAACGTAAATTTGTATCAAATATATATAAAAAATACACATTAAATAATGTAAATATGTATAAAAGAATATATACAAAACACAAATAGAATAATATAAAATCGTATCAAAATAAATACACAGAATATTAATAAAATAATGTAAATTTGTATGAAAATTAAGATGCAAAATACCCATAAAATAACGCATTTTTTATAAAAATATTTATACCAAGACACACATAAAATATTTCAATTTGTATTAAAATAAATATACAAAATGCACATACAATAAGGTAAATTTGTATTGAAATAGATATGCAAAATACATATAAAACCATGTAAATTTAAAAAAAAATATATATATACGAATACACATAAAATAACGTAGATTTCTATGAAAATAAATATACAAAATACACATAAAATGAAGTAAATACGTATAAAAAAAGGTATACAAAATACACATAAAATAATGTAAACTCGTATCAAAATAAATAAACAAAATACTAATAAAAGAATGTGTATTGTATATATATAAATTTACAAAATACAAATAAAATAACGTAAATTTATATAAAACTATATGCAAAAATACACAAAAGTAATTAAATTTGTGTGAAAATAGATATACAAAATACATGTGTATTTTGTATATTATTTTCACACAAATTGAAATTATTTTTGTTTATTTTTTTATAATGTTCGTTATTTAATGTGTATTTTGTATATTTATTTTTTCTACAAATATACGTTCTTTTATCTGAATTTTCTTTATTGAATTTGAAACGAATTTACCTTATTTTGTATATCTATTTTCATACAAATTAAAATACTTCTGTGTATTTTTGAATATAGTTTTATATAAATTTACGTTATTTTATGTGTATTTTGTATATTTATATTTATACAAATACATATTCTTTTATTGGTATTTTGTATATTTATTTTGATACGAATTTACATTATTTTATGTTTTTTTTTTTTACATATTTTTATACGCATTTTATGTGTATTTTGTATATATATTTTTATAGAAATCTACGTTATTTTATGTGTATTCGTATATATATTTTGAAACAAATTTACATTGTTTTATATGTATTTTGCATATCTATTTCAATACAAATTTACCTTATTGTATGTGTTTTTTGTATATTTATTTTAATACAAATTTAATTTTTTGATGTGTATTTTGGTATATATATTTTTATAAATAAAAAAAATGCGTTAGTTTATGGGTATTTTTATAAATATTTTGATACAAATCTACATTATTTTATGTATTTTGTATATACATTTCAATTCAAATTTAGCTTATTTTATCTGTATTTTGTATATCTATTTTCATACGAATTTAATTACTTCTGTGTATTTTTGTATAGTTTTATACAAATTTACGTTATTTTATGTGTATTTTGTATATTTATATTTATACAAATACACATTCTTTTATTGGTATTTTGTTTATTTATTTTGATACGAATTTACATTATTTTATGTGTATTTTGTATACATTTTCTTATACGCATTTACTTCATTTTATGTGTATTTTGTATATATATTTTTATACAAATCTACGTTATTTTATGTGTATTCGTATATATATTTTGAAACAAATTTACATTGTTTTATATGTATTTTGCATATCTATTTCAATACAGATTTACCTTATTGTATGTGTATTTTGTATATTTATTTTAATACAAATTAATTTTTTCATGTGTATTTTGGTATATATATTTTTATAAAAAATGCGTTATTTAATGGGTATTTTGCATCTTTATTTTCATACAAATTTACATTGTTTTATTAATATTCTGTGTATTTATTTTGATACGATTTTACATTATTCTATTTGTGTTTTGTATATATTTTTTTATACATATTTACATTATTTAATGTGTATTTTGTATATTTTAAAACAAATTTACTTTATTTTATGCGCATCTGTTAAAATATTTTGATACAAATTTACATTATTTTATGTATTTTGTATAAATATTTCAATACAAATTTAGTTTATTTTATGTATATTTTGTATATCTATTTTCATTTGTATCAAAATAAATAAACAAAATAGCAATAAAATAATGTAAATTTGTATGAGAAAACATATACAAATACACATAAAATAACGCAAATTTCTAAAAAAATATATGTACAAAAATGCACATAAAATAAAGTAAATTTGCAAATTTGTATTGAAATAGATATGCAAAATACATATAAAACAATGTAAATTTGTTTCAAAATATATATACGAATACACATAAAATAACGTAGATTTCTATAAAAATATATACAAAATACACATAAAATTAAGTAAATACGTATAAAAAAATGAATACAAAAAATACATAAAAATCGTATCAAAATAAATAAACAAAATACCAGTAAAAGAATGTGTATTTGTAAAAATATATATATACAAAATACACATAAAATATCGTAAATTTGTATAAAACTATATACAAAAATACACAGAAGTAATTAAATATGTATGAAAATATATATACAAAATACAGCTAAAATAAGCTAAATTTGAATTGAAATGTATATACAAAATACATAAAATAATGTAAATCTGTATCAAAATATTTATACAAATACATATAATATCGTAGATTTCTTTAAAAATATATAAACAAAATACACATTAAGTAATGTAAATACGTATAAAAAATATGTACAAAATACACATATAATCATGTAATTCGTATCAAAATAAATAAACAAAATAGCAATAAAATAATGTAAATTTGTATGAGAAAACATATACAAACAACGCAAATTTCTATAAAAATATATGTACAAAAATGCACATAAAATAAAGAAAATTTGCAAAAAAATATATATACAAAACACACACTAAATTCAAAACTATATACAAAAATACTCAAAAATAATTTAAATTTGTTTGAAAAGAAATATACAAAATACACATAAAATTAGGTAAATTTGTATTGAAATACATATACAAAATACACATCAAATAATGTAAATTTGAATGAAAATATATAAACAAATACACTTAAAATAACGTAAATTTGTATAAAATATATATGCAAGATACACATTAAATAATGTAAATGTGTATAAAAAATATATATACAAAAAACAAATAGAATAATGTAAAATCGTATCAAAATAAATACACAGAATATCAATAAAATAAAGTAAATTTGTATGAATATAAAGATACAAAATACCCAAAAATTATCGCATTTTTAATAAAAATATATTTACCAAAATACACATAAAATATTTAAATTTGTATTGAAATAAATATACAAAATGCATATACAGTAAGGTAAATTTGTATTGAAATAGATATTCAAAAATACATATAAAACAATGTAAATTTGTTTCAAAATATATATACGAATACACATAAAACAAAGTACATTTCTATACAAATATATATACAAAATACATATGAAATTATGTAAATAGGTATAAAAATATATATACAAAATACATATCAAATAATGTAAATTCGTGTCAAAATAAATAAACAAAATATCATGAAAAGAATGTGTATTTGTATGAAAATAGATAATAAATAATAAATTTAAATATGCAAGGTACACATTAAATAATGTAAATATGTATAAAAAAGCATATACAAAAAACAAGTAGAATAATGTAACATCGTATCAAAATATATACACCGAATATTAATAAAATAATGTAAATTTGTATGAAAATAAAGATGCAAAATTCCCATAAAATAGCGCATTTCTTATAAAAACATATATACCAAAATACACATAAAATATTTAAATTTGCATTGAAATAATTATACAAAATGCACATACAATAAGGTAAATTTGTATTGAAAGAGATATGCAAAAATACATATAAAACAATGTAAATTTGTTTCAAAATATATATACGAATACAAATAAAAAAACGTAGATTTCTATAAAAATATATATACAAAATACACATAAAATTAAGTAAATACGAATAAAAAAATGTATACAAAATACACATAAAATAATGTAATTTCGGATTAAAATAAATGTAAATTTGAATGAAAATATAAAAACAAATACACTTAAAATAACGTAAATTTGTATAAAATATATATGCAAGATACACATTAAATAATGTAAATGTGTATAAAAAAATATATACAAAAAACAAATAGAATAATGTAAAATCATATCAAAATAAATACACAGAATATCAATAAAATAATGTAAATTTGTATGAAAATAAAGATGCAAAATTCCCAAAAATTATCGCATTTTTTATAAAAATATATATACCAAAAAACACATAAAATATTTAAATTTGTATTGAAATAAATAAACAAAATGCATATACAGTAAGGTAAACTTGTATTAAAATAGATATTCAAAAATATATATAAAACAATGTAAATTTGTTTAAAAATATATATACGAATACACATAAAATAAAGTAGATTTCTATAGAAATATATATACAAAATACATATGAAATTATGTAAATACGTATAAAAATATATATACAAAATACATATCAAATAATGTAAATTTGTGTCAAAATAAATAAACAAAATATCATGAAATGAATGTGTATTTGTATAAAAATAGATAATAGATAATAAATTTGTATGAAATATATATGCAAGATACTCATTAAATAACGTCAATATGTATAAAAAAAGTATATACAAAAAAAAATAGAATAAAGTAAATTCGTATCAAAATAAATACACCGAATATTAATAAAATAATGTAAATTTGTATGAAATAAAGATGCAAAATTCCCATAAAATAGCGCATTTCTTATAAAAATATATATACTAAAATACACATAAAATATTTAAATTTGTATTGAAATAAATATACAAAATGCACATACAATAAGGTAAATTTGTATTGAAAGAGATATGTAAAAATACATATAAAACAATGGAAATTTGTTTCAAAATATATATACGAATACAAATAAAAAAACGTAGATTTCTATAAAAATATATATACAAAATACACATAAAATTAAGTAAATACGTATAAAAAAATGTGTATTTGTAAAAATATATATATACAAAATACACATAACATATCGTAAATTTGTATAAAACTGTATACAAAAATACACAGAAGTAATTAAATTTGTATGAAAATATATATACAAAAAACAGCTAAAATAAGCTAAATTTGAATTGAAATGTACATACAAAATACATAAAATAATGTAAATCTGTATCAAAATATTTATTCAAATACATATAATAACGTAGATTTGTTTAAAAGTATATAAACAAAATACACATTAAGTAATGTAAATACGTATAAAAAAATATGTACAAAATACACATATAATCATGTAATTCGTATCAAAATAAATAAACAAAATAGCAATAAGATAATGTAAATTTGTATGAGAAAACATATACAAATAACGCAAATTTCTATAAAAATATATGTACAAAAATGCACATAAAATAAAGTAGATTTACAAAAAAATATATATACAAAACACACACTAAATAATGTAAATGCGTACATAAAATAACCTGAATTTGAAAAAAACTATATACAAAAATACACAAAAATAATTTAAATTTGTTTGAAAAGAAATATACAAAATACACATAAAATTAGGTAAATTTGTATTAAAATTTATATATAAAATACATATCAAATAATGTAAATTTGAATGAAAATATATAAACAAATACACTTAAAATAACGTAAATTTGTATAAAATATATATGTAAGATACACATTAAATAATGTAAATGTGTATAAAAAATATATATACAAAAAACAAATAGAATAATGTAAAATCGTATCAAAATAAACACACAGAATATCAATAAAATAATGTAAATTTGTATGAAAATAAAGATACAAAATTCCCAAAAATTTTCGCATTTTTTATAAAAAATATATTTACCAAAATACACATAAAATATTTAAATTTGTATTGAAATAAATATACAAAATGCATATACAGTAAGGTAAATTTGTATTGAAAGAGGTATTCAAAAATAAATATAAAACAAAGTAAATTTGTTTCAAAATATATACACGAATACACATAAAGTAGATTTCTATAGAAATATATATACAAAATACATATGAAATTATGTAAATACGTATAAAAATATATATACAAAATACATATCAAATAATGTAAATTCGTGTCAAAATAAATGAACAAAATATCATGAAAAGAATGTTTATTTGTATGAAAATAGATAATAGATAATAAATTTGTATAAAATATATATGCAAGATACACATTTAATAATGTATATATGTATAAAAAAGTATATACAAAAAACAAATAGAATAATGTAACATCGTATCAAAATAAATACACCGAATATTAATAAAATAATGTAAATTTGTATGAAAATAAAGATGCAAAATTCCCATAAAATAGCGCATTTCTTATAAAAATATATATACCAAAATACACATAAAATATTTAAATTTGCATTGAAATAAATATACAAAATGCACATACAATAAGGTAAATTTGTATTGAAAGATATATGCAAAAATACATATAAAACAATGTAAATTTGTTTCAAAATATATATATGAATATAAATAAAAAAAACGTAGATTTCTATAAAAATATATATATAAAATACACATAAAATTAAGTAAATACGTATAAAAAAATGTATACAAAATACACATAAAATAATGTAATTTCGAATTAAAATAAATGTAAATTTGAATTAAAATATAAAAACAAATACACTTAAAATAACGTAAATTTGTATAAAATATATATGCAAGATACACATTAAATAATGTAAATGTGTATAAAAAAATAAATACAAAAAACAAATAGAATAATGTAAAATCGTATCAAAATAAATAACAGAATATCAATAAAATAATGTAAATTTGTATGAAAATAAAGATGCAAAATTCCCACAAAATATCGCATTTTTTATAAAAATATATATACCAAAATACAAATAAAATATTTAAATTTGTATTGAAATAAATATACAAAATGCATATACAGTAAGGTAAATTTGTATTAAAAGAGATATTCAAAAAAACATATAAAACAATGCAAATTTGTTTCAAAATATATTTACGAATACACATAAAATAAAGTAGCTTTCTATAAAAATATATATACAAAATACATATGAAATTATGTAAATACGTATAAAAATATATATACAAAATACAAATCATATAATGTAAATTCGTGTCAAAATAAATAAACAAAATATCATGAAAAGAATGTGTATTTGTATAAAAATAGATAATAGATAATAAATTTGTATAAAATATATATGCAAGATACTCATTAAATAATGTAAATATGTATAAAAAATATATACAAAAAGCAAATAGAATAATGTAAATTCCTATCAAAATAAATACACCGAATATTAATAAAATAATGTAAATTTGTATGAAAATAAAGATGCAAAATTCCCATAAAATAGCGCATTTCTTATAAAAATATATATACCAAAATACACATAAAATATTTAAATTTGTATTGAAATAAATATACAAAATGCACATACAATAAGGTAAATTTGTATTGAAAGAGATATGCAAAAATACATATAAAACAATGTAAATTTGTTTCAAAATATATATACGAATACAAATAAAAAAAACGTAGATTTCTATAAAAATATATATACAAAATACACATAAAATTAAGTAAATACGTATAAAAAAATGTATACAAAATACACATAAAATAATGAAAATTCGAATTAAAATAAATAAACATAATACCAATAAAAGAATGTGTATTTGGATAAATATAAATATACAAAATACATATACAAAATAAACATAAAATAATGTAGATTTGTTATAAAATATATGTACAAAATACACATAAAATAATGTAAATTTATATAAAAAATATATATACAAATACACATAAAATACCATGAATTTGTATATAAGTATATTTTCAAAATAAATGTTAAATAATGTACAAGCGTATAAAAATATATATACAAAGTACATATAAAATAATGTAAATTCGTATCAATATAAATCAACAAAACACCAATAAAATAATATATATTTGAATGAAAATAAATTTACAAAATACACATAACATTACTAAAATTTGTATTAAAATATACACAAAAATACATAGAAATAATTTGAGTTTGTATGAAAATAGATATACAAAATCTGATAATCTGATTTTATATTATTTTTATAAAATCTGAATTTTGTTTATTGAATTTGAAACGAATTTACCTTATCTTGTATATTTATTTTCATACAAATTAAAATACTTGTGTGTATTTTTGCATATAGTTTTATATAAATTTACGTTATTTTATGTGTATTTTGTATATTTATATTTATACAAATACACATTCTTTTATTGGTATTTTGTATATTCATTTTGATGCGAATTTACATTATTTTATGTGTATTTTGGTTACATTTTTTTATACGTATTTACTTCATTTTATGTGTATTTTGTATATATATTTTTATAGAAATCTACGTTATTTTATGTGTATTCGTATATATATTTTGAAACAAATTTACATTGTTTTATATGTATTTTGCATATCTATTTAAATACAAATTTACCTTATTCTTTGTGTTTTTTAAATATTTATTTTAATACAAATTAAAAAAAATTATGTGTATTTTGGTATATATGGAGAGGTAAATTTGTATTGAAATATATATTCAAAAATACATATAAAACAATGTAAATTTATTTCAAAATATATACACGAATACACATAAAATAAAGTAGATTTCTATAGAAATATATATACAAAATACATATGAAATTACGTAAATAGGTATAAAAATATATATACAAAATACATATCAAATAATGTAAATTCGTGTCAAAATTAATGAACAAAATATCATGAAAAGAATGTGTAAGTATTTGTATGAAAATAGATAATAGATAATAAATTTGTATAAAATATATATGCAAGATACACATTAAATAATGTATATATGTATAAAAAAGTATATACAAAAAACAAATAGAATAATGTAACATCGTATCAAAATAAATACACCGAATATTAATAAAATAATGTAAATTTGTATGAAAATAAAGATGCAAAATTCCCATAAAATAGCGCATTTCTTATAAAAATATATATACCAAAATACACATAAAATATTTAAATTTGCATTGAAATAAATATACAAAATGCACATACAATAAGGTAAATTTGTATTGAAAGAGATATGCAAAAATACATATAAAACAATGTAAATTTGTTTCAAAATATATATATGAATATAAATAAAAAAAACGTATATTTCTATAAAAATATATATACAAAATACACATAAAATTAAGTAAATACGTATAAAAAAATGTATACAAAATACACATAAAATAATGTAATTTCGAATTAAAATAAATGTAAATTTGAATAAAAATATAAAAACAAATACACTTAAAATAACGTAAATTTGTATAAAATATATATGCAAGATACACATTAAATAATGTAAATGTGTATAAAAAAATATATACAAAAAACAAATAGAATAATGTAAAATCGTATCAAAATAAATAACAGAATATCAATAAAATAATGTAAATTTGTATGAAAATAAAGATGCAAAATTCCCACAAAATATCGCATTTTTTATAAAAATATATATACCAAAATACAAATAAAATATTTAAATTTGTATTGAAATAAATATACAAAATGCATAATATACAGTAAGGTAAATTTGTATTAAAAGAGATATTCAAAAAAACATATAAAACAATGCAAATTTGTTTCAAAATATATTTACGAATACACATAAAATAAAGTAGCTTTCTATAAAAATATATATACAAAATACAAATGAAATTATGTAAATACGTATAAAAATATATATACAAAATACAAATCAAATAAAGTAAATTCGTGTCAAAATAAATAAACAAAATATCATGAAAAGAATGTGCATTTGTATAAAAATAGATAATAGATAATAAATTTGTATAAAATATATATGCAAGATACTCATTAAATAATGTAAATATGTATAAAAAATATATACAAAAAGCAAATAGAATAATGTAAATTCCTATCAAAATAAATACACCGAATATTAATAAAATAATGTAAATTTGTATGAAAATAAAGATGCAAAATTCCCATAAAATAGCGCATTTCTTATAAAAATATATATACCAAAATACACATAAAATATTTAAATTTGTATTGAAATAAATATACAAAATGCACATACAATAAGGTAAATTTGTATTGAAAGAGATATGCAAAAATACATATAAAACAATGTAAATTTGTTTCAAAATATATATACGAATACAAATAAAAAAACGTAGATTTCTATAAAAATATATATACAAAATACACATAAAATTAAGTAAATACGTATAAAAAAAATGTATACAAAATACACATAAAATAATGAAAATTCGAATTAAAATAAATAAACATAATACCAATAAAAGAATGTGTATTTGGATAAATATAAATATACAAAATACATATACAAAATAGACATAAAATAATGTAGATTTGTTATAAAATATATGTACAAAATACACATAAAATAATGTAAATTTATATGAAAATATATATACAAATACACATAAAATACCATGAATTTGTATATAAGTATATATTCAAAATAAATATTAAATAATGTACAAGCGTATAAAAATATATATACAAAGTACATATAAAATAATGTAAATTCGTATCAATATAAATCAACAAAACACCAATAAAATAATATATATTTGAATGAAAATAAATTTACAAAATACACATAACATTACTAAAATTTGTATTAAAATATACACAAAAATACATAGAAATAATTTGAGTTTGTATGAAAATAGATATACAAAATCTGATAATCTGATTTTATATTATTTTTATAAAATCTGAATTTTGTTTATTGAATTTGAAACGAATTTACCTTATTTTGTATATTTATTTTCATACAAATTAAAATACTTCTGTGTATTTTTGTATATAGTTTTATATAAATTTACGTTATTTTATATGTATTTTGTATATTAATATTTATACAAATACACATTCTTTTATTGGTATTTTGTATATTTATTTTGATGCGAATTTACATTATTTTATGTGTATTTTGGTTACATTTTTTTATACGTATTTACTTCATTTTATGTGTATTTTGTATATATATTTTTATAGAAATCTACGTTATTTTATGTGTATTCGTATATATATTTTGAAACAAATTTACATTGTTTTATATGTATTTTGCATATCTATTTAAATACAAATTTACCTTATTGTATGTGTTTTTTAAATATTTATTTTAATACAAATTAAAAAAATTTATGTGTATTTTGGTATATATGGAGAGGTAAATTTGTATTGAAAGAGATGTTCAAAAATACATATAAAACAATGTAAATTTGTTTCAAAATATATATACGAATACACATAAAATAACGTAGATTTCTATAAAAATATATACAAAATACACATAAAATGAAGTAAATACGTATAAAAAAATGAATACAAAATACACATAAAAATCGTATCAAAATAAATAAACAAAATACCAGTAAAGGAATGTGTATTTGTATAAATATAAATATACAAAATACACAAAAAATATCGTAAATTTGTATAAAACTATATACAAAAATACACAGAAGTAATTAAATTTGTATGAAAATATATATACAAAATACAGCTAAAATAAGCTAAATTTGAATTGAAATGTACATACAAAATACATAAAATAATGTAAATCTGTATCAAAATATTTATACAAATACATATAATAACGTAGATTTGTTTAAAAATATATAAACAAAATACACATTAAGTAAAGTAAATACGTATAAAAAATATGTACAAAATACGCATATAATCATGTAACTCGTATCAAAATAAATAAACAAAATAGCAATAAAATAATGTAAATTTGTATGAGAAAACATATACAAATAACGCAAATTTCTATAAAAATATATGTACAAAAATGCACATAAAATAAAGTAAATTTGCATAAAAATATATATACAAAACACACACTAAATAATGTAAATGCGTACATAAAATAACCTAAATATATATAAAACTATATACAAAAATACACAAAAATAATTTAAATTCGTTTGAAAACAAATATACAAAATACACAAAAAATTAGGTAAATTCGTATTGAAATACATATACAAAATACACATCAAATAATGTAAATTTGAATGAAAATATATAAACAAATACACTTAAAATAATGTAAATTTGTATAAAATATATATGCAAGATACACATTAAATAATGTAAATGTGTATAAAAAAAATATATACAAAAAACAAATAGAATAATGTAAAATCGTATCAAAATAAATACACAGAATATCAATAAAATAATGTAAATTTGTATGAAAATAAAGATGCAAAATTCCCCAAAATTATCGCATTTTTTATAAAAATATATTTACCAAAATACACATAAAATATTTAAATTTGTATTGAAATAAATATACAAAATGCATATACAGTAAGGTAAATTTGTATTGAAAGAGATATTCAAAAATACATATAAAACAATGTAAATCTGTTTCAAAATATATATACGAATACACATAAAATAAAGTAGATTTCTATAGAAATATATATACAAAATACATATGAAATTATGTAAATACGTATAAAAATATATATACAAAATACATATCAAATAATGTAAATTCGTGTCAAAATAAATAAACAAAATATCATGAAAAGAATGTGTATTTGTATGAAAATAGATAATAGATAATAAATTTGTATAAAATATATATGCAAGATACACATTAAATAATGTAAATATGTATAAAAAAGTATATACAAAAAACAAATAGAATAATGTAACATCGTATCAAAATAAATACACCGAATATTAATAAAATAATGTAAATTTGTATGAAAATAAAGATGCAAAATTCCCATAAAATAGCGCATTTCTTATAAAAATATATATACCAAAATACACTTAAAATATTTAAATTTGCATTGAAATAATTATACAAAATGCACATACAATAAGGTAAATTTGTATTGAAAGAGATATGCAAAAATACATATAAAACAATGTAAATTTGTTTCAAAATATATATACGAATACAAATAAAAAAAACGTAGATTTCTATAAAAAATATATATACAAAATACACATAAAATTAAGTAAATATGTATAAAAAAATGTATACAAAATACACCTAAAATAATGTAAATTCGAATTAAAATAAATAAACAAAATACCAATAAAAGAATGTTTATTTGGATAAATATAAATATACAACATACACATACAAAATAAACATAAAATAAGGTAGATTTGTAATAAAATATATGTACAAAATACACATAAAATAATGTAAATTTATTTGAAAATATATATACAAATACACATAAAATACCATGAATTTGTATAAAAATATATATTCAAAATAAATATTAAATAATGTAAAAGAGTATAAATATATATATATATATATATATATACAAAGTACATATAAAATAATGTAAATTCGTATCAAAATAAATCAATATAACACCAATAAAATAATATATATTTGAATGAAAATAAATTTACAAAATACAAATAACATAACTAAAATTTGTATTAAAATATATACAAAAATACATAGAAATAATTTGAGTTTGTATGAAAATAGATATACAAAATACACATAAAACTAGGTAAATTTCTTTTGAAATGTATATACAAAATACCTATAAAATATTGTAAATTTGTGTCAAAATATATAAACAAAAACACATAAAATAACGTAAATTTGTATGAAAAATATATACAAAATACACATAGAATAATGTCAATTCGTATCAAAATGAATGAGCAGAATATCAATAAAATAAAGATGCAAAATACCCAAAAAATAAAGCATATGTTTAAAAAAATACAGATACAAAAATTCACATCGAATAATTAAATTTGTATTAAAATTAATATACAAAATGCGTATATAATAACGTAAATTTGTATTGAAAAAATATGCAACATACACGTTTACTCATACAAATTTATATTATTTATTGGTATTTTTTTTATTTATTTTCATACAAATTTACGTTATTATATGTGTATTTGTATAGATATTTTGATACAAATTTACTTTATTTCATGTATTTTGTATATATATTTCAATTCAAATTTAGCTTATTTTGTGTGTATTTTGTATATATTTTCATACAAATTTAATTACTTCTGTGTATTTTTGTATATAGTTTTATATAAATTTACGTTATTTTATGTGTATTTTGTATATTTATATTTATACAAATACACATTCTTTTATTGGTATTTTGTTTATTTATTTTGATACGAATTTACATTATTTTATGTGTATTTTGTATACATTTTTTTATACGTATTTACTTCATTTTATGTGCATTTTGTATATATATTTTTATAGAAATCTACGTTATTTTATGTGTATTCGTATATATATTTTGAAACAAATTTACATTGTTTTATATGTATTTTGCATATCTATTTCAATACAAATTTACCTTATTGTATGTGTTTTTTTATATTTATTTTAATACAAATTTAATTTTTTGATGTGTATTTTGGTATATATATTTTTATGAATAAAATAATGCGTTATTTTATGGGTATTTTGCTTCTTTATTTTGAAACAAATTTACATTATTTTATTAATATTCTGTGTATTTATTTTGATACGATTTTACATTATTCTATTTGTGTTTTGTACATATTTTTTTATACAAATTCACGTTATTTTAAGTGTATTTGATAAAGTATTTTCATTCAAATTTACACTATTTTATGTGTATTTTGTATATGTATTTCAATACAAATTTATCTAATTTTATGTGTATTTTGTATATTTATTTTCATACAAATTTAAAATATTTTTGTTTATTTTTGTATATTTTTTTTATATTTATTTTGAAATTTTATGTGAATTTGTTTTCATTTCTTACAAATTTACATTATTTTATGTGTATTTTGTACATGTATTTAAATACAAATTTAACTAATTATATGTGTATTCTGTATATCTATTTTCATACAAAATGAAATTTTTTTTTGTATATATTTTTATTCAAATTTTCGTAATCTTATAAAAATATATATACCAAAATACACATAAAATATTTAAATTTGCATTGAAATAAATATACAAAATGCACATACAATAAGATAAATTTGTATTGAAAGAGATATGCAAAAATACATATAAAACAATGTAAATTTGTTTCAAAATATATATACGAATACAAATAAAAAAACGTAGATTTCTATAAAAATATATATACAAAATACACATAAGATTAAGTAAATACGTATAAAAAAATGTATACAAAATACACATAAAATAATGTAAATTCGAATTAAAATATATAAACAAAATACCAATAAAAGAATGTGTATTTGGATAAATATAAATATACAAAATACACTTACAAAATAAACATAAAATAAGGTAGATTTGTAAAAAAATATATATACAAAATACACATAAAATAATGTAAATTTATATAAAAATATATATACAAATACACATAAAATACCATGAATTTGTATAAAAATATATATTCAAAATAAATATTAAATAATGTAAAAGCGTATAAAAATACATATACAAAGTACATATAAAATAATGTAAATTCGTATCAATATAAACCAACAAAACACCAATAAAATAATATATATTTGAATGAAAATAAATTTACAAAATACACATAACATAACTAAAATTTGTATTAAAATATATACAAAAATACATAGAAATAATTTGAGTTTGTATGAAAATACACATAAAACTAGTTAAATTTCTTTTGAAATGTATAAACAAAATACCCATAAAATATTGTAAATTTGTGTCAAAATATATAAGCAAATACACATAAAATATCGTAAATTTGTATGAAAAATACATACAAAATACACATAGAATAATGTCAATTCGTATCAAAATGAATGAGCAGAATATCAATAAAATAATGTAAATTTGTATGAAAATAAAGATGCAAAATACCCAAAAAATAGAGCATATGTTTATAAAAATACAGATACAAAAATACACATCGAATAATTAAATTTGTATTAAAAATAATATACAAAATGCGTATATAATAAGGTAAATTTGTATTGAAAAAATATACAACGTACACGTTTACTCATACAAATTTATATTAATTTATTGGTATTTTGTCTATATATTTTGATACGAATTACATGATTATATGTGTATTTTGTACATATTTTTTATACGTATTTACATTATTTAATGTGTATTTTGTTTATATAATTTCATACAAATTTACGTTATTATATGTATATATGTATAAATATTTTGATACAAATTTACTTTATTTCATGTATTTTGTATATATATTTCAATTCAAATTTAGCTTATTTTGTGTGTATTTTGTATATATTTTCATACAAATTTAATTACTTCTGTGTATTTTTGTATATAGTTTTATATAAATTTACGTTATTTTATGTGTATTTTGTATATTTATATTTATACAAATACACATTCTTTTATTGGTATTTTGTTTATTTATTTTGATACGAATTTACATTATTTTATGTGTATTTTGTATACATTTTTTTTATACGTATTTGCTTCATTTTATGTGTATTTTGTATATATATTTTTATAGAAATCTACGTTATTTTATGTGTATTCGTATATATATTTTGAAACAAATTTACATTGTTTTGTATGTGTTTTGCATATCTATTTCAATACAAATTTACCTTATTGAATGTGTTTTTTGTATATTTATTTTAATACAAATTTAATTTTTTGATGTGTATTCTGGTATATATGTTTTTATAAATAAAAAAAATTGCGTTATTTTATGGGTATTTTGCTTCTTTATTTTCATAGAAATTTACATTATTTTATTAATATTTTGTGTATTTATTTTGATACGATTTTACATTATTCTATTTGTGATTTGTACATATTTTTTTATAGAAATTTACGTTTTTTTATAAAATTATTGATACCAAAATACACATAAAATATTTCAATTTGTATTAAAATAAATATACAAAATGCACATACAATAAGGTAAATTTGTATTGAAATAGATATGCAAAATACATATAAAATAATGTAAATTTGTTTCAAAATATATATACGAATACACATAAAATAACGTAGATTTCTATAAAAATACATATACAAAATACATATAAAATTAAGTAAATACGTATAAAAAAAATGTATACAAAATTCACAAAAATAATGTAAATTCGTATAAATGTAAATAAACAATATACCAATAAAAGAATGTGTATTTGTATAAATATAAATATACAAAATGCACATAAAATAACGTAAATTTATATAAAACTATATACATAAAATAACGCAAATTTCTATAAAAATATATGTACAAAAATGAGCATAAAATAAATTTGCATAAAAATATATAACCAAAACACACATTAGAAAATGTATATGAGTATAAAGATATGTATAGAAAATACCTATGAAATAATCTAAATTCGTATCGAATTAAATTAAGAAAATACCAATAAAATAATGTAATTTTGGATGAAAATATATATACAAAATACACATAAAATAACCTAAATACAAATACAAATATACACATAAAATATTGTATTTTGTATATACATTTGAATTTAAATTTAGCTTATTTTATCTGTATTTTGTATATCTATTTTCATACGAATTTAATTACTTCTGTGTATTTTTGTATAGTTTTATAGAAATTAACGTTATTTTATGTGTATTTTGTATATTTATATTTATACAAATACACATTCTTTTATTGGTATTTTGTTTATTTATTTTGATACGAATTTACATTATTTTATGTGTATTTTGTATACATTTTCTTATACGTATTTACTTCATTTTATGTGTATTTTGTATATATATATTTTTATACAAATCTACGTTATTTTATGTGTATTCGTATATATATTTTGAAACAAATTTACATTGTTTTATATGTATTTTGCATATCTATTTCAATACAGATTTACCTTATTGTATGTGTATTTTGTATATTTATTTTAATACAAATTAATTTTTTTTAGTGTATTTTGGTATATATATTTTTATAAAAAATGCGTTATTTAATGGGTATTTTGCATCTTTATTTTCATACAAATTAACATTGTTTTATTAATATTCTGTGTATTTATGTTGATACGATTTTACATTATTCTATTTGTGTTTTGTATATATTTTTTTTATACATATTTACATTATTTAATGTGTATTTTGTATATTTTAAAACAAATTTACGTTATTTTATGCGCATCTGTTAAAATATTTTAATACAAATTTACATTATTTTATGTATATTGTATATATATATATATATATATCAATACAAATTTAGTTTATTTTATGTTTATTTTGTATATCTATTTTCATTCGTATCAAAATAAATAAACAAAATAGCAATAAAATAATGTAAATTTGTATGAGAAAACATATACCAATACACATAAAATAACGCAAATTTCTAAAAAAATATATGTACAAAAATGCACATAAAATAAAGTAAATTTGCATAAAAATATATATACAAAACACACATTAAATAAAGTAAATGCATACATAAAATAACCTAAATTTGTATAAAACTATATACAAAAATACACAAAAATATTTAAAATTTGTATGAAAAGAAATATACAAAATACACATAAAATTAGGTAAATTTGTATTGAAATACATATACAAAATACACATAGAATAATGTAAATTTGAATGAAAATATATAAACAAATACACTTAAAATAACGTAAATTTGTAAAATATATATGCATGATACACATTAAATAATGTAAATGTGTATAAAAAAATATATACAAAAAAGAAATAGAATAATGTAAAATCCTATCAATATAAATACACAGAATATCAATAAAATAATGTAAATTTGTATGAAAAGAAAGACGCAAAATTCCCATAAAATAGCGCATTTTTTTTTAAACTATATATACCAAAATACACATAAAATATTTAAATTTGTTTTGAAATAAATATACAAAATGCATATACAGTACGGTAAATATGTATTGAAAGAGATATTCAAAAATACATAGAAAACAAAGTAAATTTGTTTCAAAATATATATACGAATACACATAAAATAACGTAGATTTCTATAGAAATATATATACAAAATACACATGAAATTATGTAAATACGTATAAAAATATATATACAAAATACATATCTAGGTAAACTCGTGTCAAAATAAATAAACAAAATATCATGAAAAGAATGTGTATTTGTATGAAAATAAATAATAGATAATAAATTTTTTAAATATATATATATATATATATATATATATATATATATATATATATATATATATATATATATATATATATATATATATATATATATATATATATATATATATATATATATATATATATATATATATATATATATATATATATATATATATGTATATATATATATATATATACATATATATATACATATATATATATATATATATAAATATATATATATAAATATAAATATATATATAAATATATAAATATATATATATATATATATCAAATAAATACATCGAATATTAATAAAATAATGTAAATTTGTATGAAAATAAAGATGCAAAATTCCCATCAAATAGCGCATTTCTATTATATATATATATATATATATATATATATATATATATATATATATATATATATATATATATATATATATATATATATATATATATATATATATATATATATATATATATATATATATATATATATATAAAAATACACATAAAATATTTAAATTTGTATTGAAGTAAATATACAAAATGCACATACAATAAGGTAAACTTGTATTGAAAGAGATATGCAAAAATACATATAAAACAATGTAAATTTGTTTCAAAATATATATACGAATTCACTTAAAATTAAGTAGATTTCTATAAAAATATATATACAAAATTCACATAAATTAAGTAAATACGTATAAAAATAGATATACAAAATACAAATTGGCCTAACTTTATGTGTATTTTGCATATCTATTTTCAAACAAACTTAAATTATTTTTGTGTATTTTAGTATATATTTTTATACAAATTTTAGTTATTTTTTTTTGTATACATATTTTCCTACAAATATACATTCTTTTATTGGAATTTTGTGTATTTAATTTTTTACGAATTTACATTATTTTATGTGTATTTTGTATATATATTTTTCTACGTATTTAAACTATTTTATGTGTATTTTATATATACATTTTCATAAAAATTTACGTTATTTTATTGTGTGTATTCGTATATATTGTGAAACAAATTTTATACAAATATTTTATGTGTATTTGTATATATATTCTCATACAAATTTATATTATTTTATATGTATTCTTACATATATTTTATTACAAATTTACCTTATTTTATGTTTATTTTGTATATTTATTTCATTCAATTTTAAATTATTTAATGTGTATATTTGTATTTGTATTTACGTTATTTTATGTGTGTTTTCTATATATATTTTCATCCAAAATTACATTATTTTATTGTTATTTTCTTAATTTAACTCGATACGAATTTAGATTTTATGTGTATTTTGTATATATATTTTTATAGAAATCTACGTTATTTTATCTGTATTCGTATATATATTTTTAAACAAATTTACATTGTTTTATGTGTATTTTGCATATTTATTGTAATACAAATTTATGTTCATTTTGTATATTTATTGTAATACAAATTTAAATATTATATGTGTATTTTGGTATATATATTTTCATAAAAAATGCGTTGTTTTATGGGTATTTTGCATCTTTATTTTCATACAAATTTACATTATTTTATTAATATTCTGTGTATTTATTTTGATACTATTTTACATTATTCTATTTGTGTTTTTTATATATATTTTTTATACATATTTACATTATTTAATGTGTATTTTCTATATATATTTCATACAAATTTACGTTATTTTAAGTGTATTTGTTTATATATTTTCATTAAAATTTACATTATTTTATGTGTATTTTGTATATGTATTTCAATAGAAATTTAACTAGTTTTATGTGTATTTTGTATATATATTTTTATACAAATTTTATTTATTTTTGTTTATTTTTTGAATAGAGTTTTATACAAATTTACAATATTTTATGTGTATTTTGTATATCTATTTTCATACAAATACACATTCTTTTATTGATATTTTGTTTATATATTTTGATGCGAATTTACATTATTTAATGTGTATTGTATATATATTTTTATACGTATTTACGTCATTTCATGTGTATTTTGTATATATATTTCTTTAGAAATATACTTTATTTTATGTGTATTCGTATATATATTTTGAAACAAATATACATTGTTTCATGTGCATTTTGTATATTTTTTCAATACAAATTTACCTTATTGTACGTGCATTTTGTATATAAATTTTAGTACTAATTTAATTATTCTATGTGTATTCTTGTATATGTATTTTTAAAAAAAATATGCTTTATTTTATGAGTATTTTGCATCTTTATTTTCATACAAAATTACATTATTTTATTGATATTCTGTGTATTTATTTTGATACGATTTTACATTATTCTTTGTATATTTTGTATATCTATTTTATACAAATGTACGTTATTTTATGTGAATTTGTTTTCATTTCATACAAATTTACATTATTTTATGTGTATTTTGTACATGTATTTATATACAAATTTAACTAATTATATGTGTATTTTGTATATCTATTTTCATACAAATTGAAATTTATTTTTTTGTTATTTTTGTATATACTTTTATTCAAATTTTCGTAATTTTATGTGTATTTTGTATATTTATTTTCCTACAAATATACGTTCTTTTATCGGAATTTTGTTTATTTATTTTGATACGAATTTTAATTTTTTTAGGTGTATTTGATATATATATTTTTATACTTATTTACATAATTTTATATGTATTTTGAATATATATTTTCATAGAAATTTACTCTATGTATATACGAAAAAACACAAAAATAATTTTATTTTGTATGAAAATAAATATACAAAATACACATAAAATTAGGTAAATTTGTATTGAAATACATATACAAAATACACTTAAAATAATGTAAATTTGAATGAAATTATATAAACAAATACACTTAAAATAACGTTAATTTGTATAAAATATATAAAAAATACACATTAAATAATGAAAATATGTATAAAAAAATATATACAAAACACAAATAGTATAATATAAAATCGTATCAAAATATATACACAGAATATTAATAAAATAATGTACATTTGTATGAAAACTAAGGTGCAAAATACCTATAAAATAACGCATTTTTTATAAAATTATATATACCAAAATACACATAAAATATTTGAATTTGTATTAAAATAAATATACAAAATGCACATACAATAAGGTAAATTTGTATTGAAATAGATATGCAAAAAAACATATAAAACAATGTAAATTTGTTTCAAAATATATATACGAATACACATAAAATAACGTAGATTTCTATGAATATATATATATACAAAATACAAATAAAATTAAGTAAATACGAATCAAAAATGTATACAAAATACACATAAAATAATGTAAATTCGTATAAATATAAATAAACAAAATACCAATAAGAGAATGTGTATTTGTATAAATATAAATATACAAAATGCACATAAAATAACGTAAATTTGTATAAAACTATATACAAAAATACACAGAAGTAATTAAATTTGTATGAAAATAGATATACAAAATACACACAAAATAAGTTAAATCTGAAATAAATATATATACAAAATACATAAAATAAAGTAAATTCGTTTCAAAATATTTTTAACAAATACACATATAATAACGTAAATTTGTAAAAAAAATATATAAACAAAATACACATTAAGTAATGTAAATACGTATAAAAAAATATTTACAAAATAAACAAATAATCAAGTCCTTCGTATCAAAATAAATAAACAAAAAACTAATTAAATAATGTAAATTTGTATGAGAAAACATATACAAAATACACATTAAATAACGTTTTAAGTTTCTATAAAAATATATGTACAAAAATGCACATAAAATTAGTTTGCATAAAAAATATATACAAAACACACAGTAGATAATGTAAATGAGTATAAAAATATTTATAAAAAATAAATATTAAATAATATAAATTATTATAGATTTAAATTAATAAAATAACAATAAAATAATGTAATTTTGGATGAAAATATATATAGAAAACACACATAAAATAACCTAAATACAAATACAAATATACACATTAAATAATTTAAAATTGAATGAAATAAATATACAAAATAAACATAAAATAAGGTAAATTTGTAATAAAACATATGTAAGAATACACATAAAATAATATAAATTTGTATGAAAATATATATACAAATACACATAAAATAACATGAATTTGTATAAAATTTGTTTCAAAATATATACGAATACACACAATAAAATAACGTAAATTTTTATGAAAATGTATATATAAAATACACATAAAATAGTTTAAATACGTAGAAAAATATATATACAAAATACACATAAAATAATGTAAATTCGTAAAAAATTAAATACACAAAATATATATATACAAAAAACAAATAAAATAACTAAAATTTGTATAAAAATATATACAAAAATACACAAAAATAATTTAAATTTGTTTGAAAATAGATATGCAAAATACACATAAATTTAGGCAAATTTGTATTGAAATACATATACAAAACTCACATAAAATAATGTAAATTTGTATGAAAATATAAACAAATACATTTAAAATCACGTTAATTTGGATAAAATATATATATACAAAATATACATTAAATATTTTAAATATGTATAAAAATATATTATATTATATATATTTTTATTGATATTTGCGTTATTTATGTGTATTTTGTATATGTTTTCTCATAGAAATTTACATTATTTTATTGGTATTTTGTCAATTTATTTTGATACGAATTACATGATTATTTGTGTATTTTTTACATTTTTTTTATACGTATTTACATTATTTAATGTGTATTTTGTTTATATATTTTTATACAAATTTACGTTATTATATGTGTATTTGTATAGGTATTTTGATACAAATTTACATTATTTTATGTATTTTGTATATATATTTTAATTCAAATTAGGTTATTTTATGTGTTTTTTTATATCTATTTATATTAATACAAAATCAAATATTTTATGTTTTTTCGTATATATATTTTTATAAAAAATGCGTTATTTTATAGGTATTTTGCATCTTAATTTTCATACAAATTTACATTATTTTATTAATATTTTCTGTACTTATTTTGATACGATTTTACATTATTTTATTTGTGTTTTGTATATATTTTTTTTATACATATTTACATTATTTAATGTTTTTTTTTGTATATATATTTGATACAAATTTACGTAATTTTAAGTCTATATGTTTATATATTTTCATTCAAATTTACATTATTTTAAGTGTATTTTGTATACGAATTTACATTGTTTAATATGTACTTTGTATATATATTTTTATACGCATTTACATTATTTAATATTTATTTTGAGTATATATTTTTATACAAATTCATGGTATTTTATGTGTATTTGTATATATATTTTCATATAAATTTACATTATTTTATGTGTATTTTGTACATATATTTTATCACAAATCTACCTTATTTTATGTTTATTTTGTATGTGTATTTTGTATATTTATATTTATCCAAATACAGATTCTTTTATTGGTATTTTGTTTATTTATTTTAATTCGAATTTACATTATTTTATGTGTATTTTGTATACATTTTTTTATACGTATTTACTTAATTTTATGTGTATTTTGTATATATATATTTTTAGAATTCTACGTTATTTTATTTGTATTCGTATATATATTTCGAAACAAATTTACATTGTTTTATATGTATTTTGAATATTTATTTATATGTATTTTTGCATATCTCTTTCAATACAAATTTACCTTATTGTATGTGCATTTTGTATATTTATTTCAATACAAATTTAAATATTTTATGTGCATTTTGGTATATATATTTTTATAAGAAATGCGCTATTTTATGGGAATTTTGCATCTTTATTTTCATACAAACTTACATTATTTTATTTTCATAGAAATTTACTCTATTTTATGAGTATTCATATATATATTTTGATACAAATTTACATTATTGATGTGTATTTTGCATATCTATTTCAATACAGATTTACTTTATTGTATGTGTATTTTGTATATTTATTTTAATACAAATTAATTTTTTTATGTGTATTTTTGTAAATATATTTTTATAAAAAAAAATGCGTTATTTTATGGGTATTTTGCATCTTTATTTTCATACAAATTTACATTATTTTGTTAACATTCTGTGTATTTTTTTTTTATACGATTTTACATTATTCTATTTGTGTTTTGTATATATATTTTTTATACATATTTACATTATTTAATGAGTATTTTGTATATATATTTCATACAAATTTACGTTATTATATGTGTATTTGTTTATATATTTTCTTTCTAATTTACATTATTTTATGTGTATTTTGTATATGTATTTCAATAGAAATTAACCTAATTTTATGTGTATTTTGTATATTTCTTTTCATACAAATTTAAATTATTTTTTGTATTTTTGTATATAGTTTTATACAAATTTAGGTTATTTTATGTACGCATTTACATTATTTAATGTGTTTTGTATATATATTTTTATCCAAAGTTAATTTATTTTACGTTAATTTTTGGACATATATTTTTAAAGAAATTAGCGTTATTTTATATGTATTTGTATATGTTTTCTCATACAAATTTACATTATTTTATTGCTATTTTGTTTATGTAGTTTGATATGAATTACATGATTATATGTGTATTTTGTACATATTTTTTATACGTATTTACATTACTTAATCTGTATTTTGTATATATATTTCAATTCATATTTAGTTTATTTTATCTGTATTTTGTATATCTATTTTCATACGAATTTAATTACTTGTGTGTATTTTTGCATATAGTTTTATACAAATTTACGTTATTTTATGTGTATTTTGTATATTTATATTTATACAAATACACATTCTTTTATTGGTATTTTGTTTATTTATTTTGATACGAATTTACATTATTTTATGTGTATTTTGTATACATTTTTTTATACGTATTTACTTCATTTTACGTGTATTTTGTATATATATTTTTATACAAATCTACGTTATTTTATGTGTATTCGTATATATATTTTGAAACAAATTTACATTGTTTTATATGTATTTTGAATATCTATTTCAATACAGATTTACCTTATTGTATGTGTATTTTTTATATTTATTTTAATACAAATAAATTTTTTATGTGTATTTTTGTATATATATTTAAAAAAAATGCGTTATTTTATGGGTATTTTGCTTCTTTATTTTCATAAAAATTTACATTATTTTATTAATATTCTGTGTATTTGTTTTGATACGATTTTACATTATTCTATTTGTGTTTTGTATATATTTTTTATACAAATTTACGTTATTTTAAGTGTATTTGTTTATGTAATTTCATTCAAATTTACAGTATTTTATGTGTATTTTGTATATGTATTTCAATACAAATTTACCTAATTTTATGTGTATTTTGTATATTTATTTTCATACAAATTTAAATTTTTTTTGTGTATTTTTGTATATAGTTTTATACAAATTTATGTTATCTTATGTGTATTTTGTATATTTATTTTCATACAAATACACATTCTTTTATTGACATTTTGTTTATTTATTTTGACGCGAATATACATTATCTAATGTGTATTTTATATATATATTTTTATACGTATTTACATCCTTTCATATGTATTTTGTATATTTATTAAAAATGCGTTATTTTATGGGTATTTTGCATCTTTATTTTCATACAAATTTACATTATTTTATTTACATTCTGTGTATTTATTTTAATACGATTTTACATTATTCTATTTGTGTTTTGTATATATATTTTTTATACATATTTACATTATTTAATGAGTATTTTTTATATTTTAAAACAAATTTACGTTATTTTATGCGCATCTGTTAAAATATTTTAATACAAATTTACATTATTTTATGTATATTGTATATATATTTCAATACAAATTTAGTTTATTTTATGTTTATTTTGTATATCTATTTTCATTCGTATCAAAATAAATAAACAAAATACCAATAAAATAATGTAAATTTGAATGAGAAAACATATACCAATACACATAAAATAACGCAAATTTCTAAAAAAATATATGTACAAAAATGCACATAAAATAAAGTAAATTTGCATAAAAATATATATACAAAACACACATTAAATAAAGTAAATGCATACATAAAATAACCTAAATTTGTATAAAACTATATACAAAAATACACAAAAATATTTAAAATTTGTATGAAAAGAAATATACAAAATACACATAAAATTAGGCAAATTTGTATTGAAATACATATACAAAATACACATAGAATAATGTAAATTTGAATGAAAATATATAAACAAATACACTTAAAATAACGTAAATTTGTATAAAATATATATGCAAGATACACATTAAATAATGTAAATGTGTATAAAAAAATATATACAAAAATGAAATAGAATAATGTAAAATCCTATCAATATAAATACACAGAATATCAATAAAATAATGTAAATTTGTATGAAAAGAAAGACGCAAAATTCCCATAAAATAGCGCATTTTTTTTTAAACTATATATACCAAAATACACATAAAATATTTAAATTTGTTTTGAAATAAATATACAAAATGCATATACAGTACGGTAAATATGTATTGAAAGAGATATTCAAAAATACATAGAAAACAAAGTAAATTTGTTTCAAAATATATATATACGAATACGCATAAAATAACGTAGATTTCTATAGAAATATATATACAAAATACACATGAAATTATGTAAATACGTATAAAAATATATATATACAAAATACATATCTAGGAAAACTCGTGTCAAAATAAATAAACAAAATATCATGAAAAGAATGTGTATTTGTATGAAAATAAATAATAGATAATAATATATATATATATATATATATATATATATATATATATATATATATATATATATATATATATATATATATATATATATATATATATATATATATATATATATATATATATATATATATATATATATATATATATATATATATATATATATATATATATATATATATATATATATATATATATATATATATATATATATATATATATATATATATATATATATATATATATATATATATATATATATATAAAATACATAAAATATTTAAATTTGCATTGAAGTAAATATACAAAATGCACATACAATAAGGTAAACTTGTATTGAAAGAGATATGCAAAATACATATAAAACAATGTAAATTTGTTTCAAAATATATATACGAATACACATAAATTAAGTAGATTTCTATAAAATATATATAAAAATTCACATAAATTAAGTAAATAGTATAAAATAGATATACAAAATACAAATTCTAACTTTATGTGTATTTTGCATATCTATTTTCAAACAAACTTAAATTATTTTGTGTATTTTGTATATATTTTATACAAATTTTAGTTTTTTTTGTATATATATTTTCCTACAAATATACATTATTTTATTGGAATTTTGTGTATTTAATTTTCTACGAATTTACATTATTTTATGTGTATTTTGTATATATATTTTTTTACGTTTTTAAACTATTTTATGTGTATTTTATATATACATTTTCATAAAGACTTACGTTATTTTATTGTGTGTATTCGTATATATTTTGAAACATTTTATACAAATTCATGTTATTTTATGTGTATTTGTATATATATTTTCATACAAATTTATATTATTTTATGTGTATTCTTACATATATTTTATTACAAATTTACCTTATTTTATGTTTATTTTGTATATTTATTTCATTCAATTTTAAATTATTTAATGTATATATTTGTATTTGTATTTAGGTTATTTTATGTGTGTTTTCTATATATATTTTCATCCAAAATTACATTATTTTATTGTTATTTTCTTAATTTAACTCGATACGAATTCAGATTATTTCATAGGTATTTTGTATACATATTTTTATACTCATTTACATTATCTAATGTGTGTTTTGTATATATTTTTTTATGCAAACTAATTTTATGTGCATTTTTGTACATATATTTATATAGAAACCTCAAACGTTATTTTATGTGTATTTTGTATATGTATTCTCATACAAATTTACACTATTTAATTAGTTTTTTGTTTATTTATTTTGATACGAATGACTTGATTATTTGAGTATTTTGTAAATATTTTTTTATACGTATTTACATTACTAAATGTGTTTTTTGTTTATATATTTTTTTTACAAATTTACGTTATTATATGTGTATTTGTTAAAATATCTTGAAACGAATTTACTTTATTTTATGTATTTTGTATATATATTTCAATTCAAATTTAGCTTATTTTGTGTGTATTTTGTATATCTATTTTCATACAAATTTAATTACTTCTGTGTATTTTTGTATATAGTTTTATACAAATTTACGTTATTTTATGTGCATTTTGTATATTTATATTTATACAAATACACATTCTCTTATTGGTATTTTGTTTATTTATATTTATACGAATTTACATTATTTTATGTGTATTTTGTATACATTTTTGATTCGTATTTACTTAATTTTATTTGTATTTTGTATATATATATATTCATAGAAATCTACGTTATTTGATGTGTATTCGTATATATATTTTGAAACAAATTTACATTGTTTTATATGTTTTTTGCATATCTATTTCAATACAAATTTACCTTATTGTATGTGCATTTTGTATATTTATTTTAATACAAATTCAAATATTTTATGTGTATGTATATGTGGATTTTATAAAAAATGCGTTATTTTATAGGTATTTTGCACCTTAGTTTTCATACAAATGTACATTATTTTAATAATATTCTGTGTATATATTTTGATACGATTTTATATTATACTATTTCTGTTTTATATATATTTTTTTATACATATTTTCATTATTTAATGTGTATTTTTATATATATATATATATTTTATACAAATTAACGTTATTTTAAGTGTATTTGTTTATATAATTTCATTAAAATTTACATTATTTTAAGTGTATTTTGTATATGTATTTCAATACAAATTTACCTAATTTTATGTGTATTTTTTATATTTATTTTCATACAAATTTAAATTATTTTTGTGTTTTTTTGTATATACATATAGAGTAAATTTCTATGAAAATATATATTCAAAATACATATAAAATTATGTAAATAAGTATAAAAATATATATATCAAATACACCTAAAAAAATGAAAATTCGTATCAAAATAAATAAACAAAATTCCGATAAAAGAATGTATATTTGTAGGAAAATAAATATACAAAATACACATAAAATTACGAAAATTTGAATAAAAATATTCAATAAATTACAACTTGTATGAAAATAGATATACAAAATACACATGTAATTAGTTAAATTTGTATTTAAATACATGTACAAAATACACATAAAATAATGTAAATTTGTATGAAATGAAAACAAATTCACATAAAATAACGTACATTTGTATAAAATAGATATACAAAATATACATAGAATAATGTAAAATCGTATCAAAATAAATACACTGAATATCAATAAAATAACGTAATTTTGTATGAAAATAAAGATGCAAAATACCCATAAAATAAAGCATATTTTTTTAAAAATACAATTACAAGAATACAGATAGAATAATTAGATTTGTATTAAAATTAACATACAAAATGCACGTACAATAAGGTAAATTTGTATTGAAAAAATATACAAAATGCACATAAAACAATGTATATTTGTTTCAAAATATATATACGAATACACATAAAATAACGTATATTTCTATAGAAATATATATACAAAATACACATGAAATGACGTAAATACGTATAAAAATATATATACACAATACACATTAAATAATGTAAATTCACATCAAAATATATAAACAAAATATCAATAAAAGAATGTGTATTTGTATGAAAATAGATATACAAAATACACATAAAATATTGTAAATTTGTATAAAACTCTATTCAAAAAATACACAAAAATAATTTAAATTTGTATAAAAATATATATACAAAATACACATAAAATTAGTTAAATTTCTATTGAAATACATATACAAAATACACATGAAACAATGTAAATTTTAATGAAAATATATAAACAAATACACTTAAAATAACGTAAATTTGTATGAAATATATATAGAAAATACACTTTAAATAATGTAACTATGTATAAAAAATATACAAAACACAAATAGAATAATGTAAAATAGTATCAAAATAAATACACAGAATATTAATAAAACAATGTAAATTTGTATGAAAATAAAGATGCAAAATACCCATAAAACAACGCATTTTTTATGAAAATATATATACCAAAATACACATAAAATATTTAAATTTGTATTACAATAAATATACAAAATGCACATACAATTAGGTAAATTTGTATTGAAATAGATATGCAAAATACACATAAAACAATGTAAATTTGTTTCAAAATATATATACGAATACACATAAAATAACGTAGATTTCTATAAAAATATATATACAAAATACAATTAAAATGAAGTAAATACGTTTAAGAAAATGCATACAAAATTCACATAAAATAATGTAAATTCGTATCAAAATAAATAAACTATATGCCAATAAAAGAATGTTTACTTGTATAAATATAAATATACAAAATACACATAAAATAACGTAAAATTGTATAAAACTATATACAAAAATAAACAAAAATAATTAAATTTGTATGAAAATAGATATACAAAAGACATAAAATAATCTAAATTTGAATTGAAATAAATATAGAAAATATATAAAATAATGTAAATTTGTATCAAAATATATATTCAAATACACATATAATAACGTAAATTTGTATAAAAATATATAAACAAAATACACATTAAATAATGTAAATACGTATAAAAGATATGTACGTAATGTAAAAATTAAAAAAATTAAAGATGCAAAATACCCATAAAATAACTCATATTTAAAAATATATATATACAAAAATAAACATTAAAGAATTGAATTTGTGTTAAAATAAATGTACAAAATACACATACAATAAATTAGATTTTTATTGAAATAGATATGCAAAAAACATATAAAATAATGAAATTTTTTATCAAAATATATACGAATACACACAATAAAATTACGTAAATTTTTATGAAAATATATATACAAAATACACATAAAATAATGTAAATACATAGAAAAATATGTATACAAAATACACATAAAATAATGTAAACTCGTATCAAAATAAATAAACAAAATTTCCTCTAAAAGAATGTATATTTGTAGGAAAATATATATACAAAATACAAATAAAATAACAAAAATTTGCATAAAAATATATACAAAAATACACAAAAATAATTTAAATTTGTTTGAAAATAGATATGCAAAATACACATGAAATTAGGCAAATTTTTATTGAAATACATATACAAAATACACATAAAATAATGTAAATTTGTATGAAAATATATAAACAAATACACTTAAGATTACGTAAATTTCCATAAAATATATGTACAAAATATACATTAAATAATGTAAATATGTCTAAAAATATATATACAAAATACACAGAATAACGTAAAATCGTATCAAAATAAATAAACAGACTATCAATAAAATAATGTAAATTTGTATGAAAATAAAGATGCAAAATACCCATATAATAACGCATATTTGTTTAAAATATATATACAAAAATACACATAAAATAATTAAATTTGTATCAAAATAAATATACAAAAGGCACATACAATAAAGAAAATTTGTATTGAAATAGATATGCGAAATACACATAAATAATGTAAATTTGTATCAAAATATATATACGAATACACATAAAATAGAGTAAATTTCTATGAAAATATATATTCAAAATACATATAAAATTATGTAAATAAGTATAAAAATATATATATCACATACACCTAAAATAATGAAAATTCGTCTCAAAATAAATAAACAAAATTCCAATAAAAGAACGTATATTTGTAGGAAAATAAATATACAAAATACACATAAAATTACGAAAATTTGAATAAAAATATATACTAAAATACACAAAATTAATTTCGATTTGTATGAAAATAGATATACATAGTACACATATAATTAGTTAAATTTGCATTTAAATACATGTACAAAATACACATGAAATAATGTAAATTTGTATGAAATGAAAACAAATTCACATAAAATAACGTTCATTTGTATGAAATATATATACAAAATATACATAGAATAATGTAAAATCGTATCAAAATAAATACACAGAATATCAATAAAATAAAGTAAATTTGTATGAAAATAAAGATGCAAAATACTCATAAAATAAAGCACATAGAATAAATAAATTTGTATTTTTTTATATGTACTTTGTATATATATTTTTATACGCATTTATATTATTTAACATTTATTTAATTTAATTACTTCTCTGTATTTTTGTATATAGTTTAATACAAATTTACGATATTTTATGTGTATTTTGTATATTTATATTTATACAAATACACATTCTTTTATTGGTATTTTGTTTATTTATTTTGATACGATTTTACATTATTTTAAGAGTATTTTGTATTCATTTTTATATTCGTGTTTAATTCATTTTATGTGTATTTTGTATATATTTTTATAGAAATCTACGTTATTTTATGTGTATTCGTATATATATTTTGAAACAAATTTACATTGTTTTATATGTATTTTGCATATCTATTTCAATACAAACTTACAAAAATGCACGTAAAATAGAGTAAATTTTCATTAAAATATATATACAAAACACACATTAAATAATGTAAATGCGTACATAAAATAACCTAAATTTGTATAAAACTATATACAAAAATACTCAAAAATAATTAAAATTTGTATGAAGAGAAATATAGAAAATACACATAAAATTAGGTAAATTTGTATTGAAATACATATACAAAATACACATAAAATAATGTAAATTTGAATGAAAATATATAAACAAATACACTTAAATAACGTAAATTTGTATAAAATATATATGCAAGATACACATTAAATAATGTAAATGTGTATAAAAAAAAATATATACAAAAAAGAAATAGAATAATGTTAAATCGTATCAAAATAAATACAGAGAATATCAACAAAATAATGTAAATTTGTATGAAAAGAAAGATGCAAAATTCCCATAAAATAGCGCATTTTTTCTAAAAATATATATACCAAAATACACATAAAATATTTAAATTTGTATTGAAATAAATATACAAAATGCATATACAGTAAGGTAAATTTGTATTGAAAGAGATAATCAAAAATACATATAAAACAAAGTAAATTTTTTTCAAAATATATATACGAATACACATAAAATAACGTAGATTTCTATAGAAATATATATACAAAAAACACATGAAATTATGTAAATACGTATAAAAATATATATTAAAAATACATATTAAGTAATGTAAATTCGTGTCAAAATAAATAAACAAAATATCATGAAAAGAATGTGTATTTGTATGAAAATATGAAATATATATGCAAGATACACATTAAATAATGTATATATGTATAAAAAATATATATATACAAAAAACAAATAGAATAATGAAAATCGTATCAAAATAAATACACCGAATATTAATAAAATAATGTAAATTTGAATGAAAATAAAGATGCAAAATTCCCATCAAATAGCGCATTTCTTATAAAAATATATATACCAAAATACACATAAGATATTTAAATTTGTATTGAAATAAATATATAAAATGCACATACAATAAGGTAAACTTCTATTGAAAGAGATATGCAAAAATACATATAAAACAATGTAAATTTGTTTCAAAATATATATACGAATACACATAAAATAACGTAGATTTCTATAAAAATATGTATAGAAAATACACATAAAATTAAGTAAATACGTATAAAAAAATGTAAACAAAATACACATAAAATAATGTAAATTCGAAACAAAATAAATAAACAAAATACCAATAAAAGAATGTGTATTTGTATAAATATAAATGTACAAAATACACATACAAAATAAACATAAAATAAGGTAAATTTGTAATGAAATATATGTACAAAATACACATAAAATAATGTAAATTTATATAAAAATATATATACAAATACACATAAAATACCATGAATTTGTATAAAAATATATATTCAAAATAAATATTAAATAATGTAATATCGTATAAAAATATATATACAAAGTATATATCGTATCAATATAAATCAACAAAATACCAATAAAATAATATATATTTGAATGAAAATAGATTTACAAAATGCACATAACATTACTAAAATTTGTATTGAAATATATACAAAAATACATAAAAATAATTTGAGTTTGTATGAAAATAGATATTCAAAATACATATAAAACTAGGTAAATTTCTTTTGAAATATATATTCAAAATACCCATAAAATATTGTAAATTTCTGTCAAAATATATAAACAAATACACATAAAATAACTTAAAATAACGTAAATATATATCAAATATATATACAAAAAACACATTAAATAATGTAAATATGTATAAAAAAATATATACAAAACATAAATAAAATAATGTAAAATCGTATCAAAATAAATACAGAAAATATTAATAAAATAATGTAAATTTGTATGAAAATTAAGATGCAAAATACCCATAAAATAACGCATTTTATATAAAAATATATATATACGAAAAAACATAAAATATTTGATTTTGTATTAAAATAAATAGATATACATTCTTTTATTGGTATTTTGTTTATTTATTTTGTTTCGAATTTACATTATTTTATGTGTATTTTGTTTACTTTTTTTTTTATACGTATTTACTTAATTTTATGTGTATTTTGAATATATATTTTATAGAAATCTTCGTTATTTTATGGGTATTCGTATATATTTTGAAACAAATTTACATTGTTTTATATGTATTTTTGCATATCTCTTTCAATACAAGTTTACCTTATTGTATGTGCATTTTGTATATTTATTTCAATACAAATTTTAAAAATTTATGTGTATTTTGATATATATTTTTTTATAAGAAATGCGCTATTTGATGGGAATTTTGCATCTTTATTTTCATACAAATTTACATTATTTTATTAATATTCGGTGTTTTTATTTTGATACGATTTTACATTATTCTATTTGTTTTTTGTATATATATTTTTTATACATATTTACATTATTTAAATGTATCTTGCATATATATTACATACAAATTTATTATCTATTATTTATTTTCATACAAATACACATTCTTTTCATGATATTTTGTTTATTTATTTTGTCACGAATTTACATTACTTAATATGTATTTTATATATATATATATATATATATATATATATATATATATATATATATATATCTATATATATATATATATATATATATATATATATATATATTTATACGTATTTACATAATTTCATGTGTATTTTGAATATATATTTCTATAGAAATCTACGTTATTTTATGTGTATTCGTATATATATTTTGAAAAAAAATTACAATGTTTTATTTGTATTTTGCGTTTTTATTTCAATACAAATTTACCTTATTGTATGTGTGCATTTTGTATATTAATTTTAATACAAATTTAATTATTCTATGTGTATTTTTGTATAGGTATTTAAAAAAAAAAATATGCTTTATCTTATGGGTATTTTGCATCTTTATTTTCATACAAATTTAAATTATTTTATTGATATTCTGTGTACTTATTTTGATACGATTTTACATTATTCTATGTATAACAAAAATAAATACAGAATACACAAAAATAGATATACAAAATACATATAAACAATGTAAATTTGTTTTAAAATATATATACGAATACATATAAAATAAGGTTGATTTCTATTAAAATATATATACAAAATACACATACAATTAAGTTAATACGTATAAAAAATGAATACAAAATACACATAAAATAATGTAAACTAGTATCAAAATAAATAAACAAAATACCAATAAAAGAATGTGTATTTGTATAAATATATATATACAAAATACACATTAAATAATATAAATTTGTTTAAAACTATACAAAATACATATGAAATGATGTAAATACGTATAAAAATATATATACAAAATACACATTAAATAATGTAAATTCGCGTCAAAATAAATAAACAAAATATCAATAAAAGAATGTGTATTTGTATGAAAATAGATATACAAAATACACATAAAATAACCTAAATTTGAATCAAACTATATACAAAAATACACAAAAATATTTTAAATTTGTATGAAAATAAATATACAAAATACACATAAAATTAGGTAAATTTGTATTGAAATACATACACAAAATACACATAAAATAATGTAAATTTGAATGAAAATACATAAACAAATACACTTAAAATAACGTAAATTTGTATAAAAAAATATGTACAAAACACAAATAGAATAATGTAAAATCGTATCAAAATAAATACACAGAATATTAATAAAATAATGTAAATTTGTATGAAAATAAAGAAGCAAAATACCAATAAAATAACGCATTTTTTTATTTAAAAAATATATATACCAAAATACACATCAAAAAATTAAATTTGTATTAAAATAAATATACAAAAAACACATACAATAAGGTAAATATGTATTGAAATAGATATGCAAAATACATATAAAACAATGTAAATTTGTTTCAAAATATATATACGAATACACATAAAATAACATAGATTTCTATAAAAATATATATACAAAATACACATAAAATGAAGTAAATACGTATAAAAAAATGTAGACAAAATACACATAAAATAATATAAATTTGTATGAGTAAACGTGTATGTTGTATATTTTTTCAATACAAATTTACCTTATTATATACGCATTTTGTATATTAATTTTAATACAAATTTAATTATTCGATATGTATTTTTGTATCTGTATTTTTATAAACATATGCTTTATTTTTTGGGTATTTTGCATCTTTATTTTCATACAAATTTACATTATTTTATTGATATTCTGCTCATTCATTTTGATAAGAGTTGACATTATTCTATGTGTATTTTGTATATATTTTTCATACAAATTTACGTTATTTTATGTGTATTTCTTTATATATTTTGAGACAAATTTACAATATTTTATGGGTATTTTGTATATACATTTCAAAAGAAATTTACCTAGTTTTATGTGTATTTTGTATATCTATTTTCATACAAACTCAAATTATTTCTATGTATTTTTGTATATATTTTAATTCAAATTTTAGTTATGTCATGTGTATTTTGTAAATTTATTTTCATTCAAGTATATATTATTTTATTGGTGTTTTGTTGATTTATATTGATACGAATTTACATTATTTTATATGTACTTTGTATATATATTTTTATACGCTTTTACATTATTTAATATTTATTTTGAATATATATTTTTATACAAATTCATGGTATTTTATGTGTATTTGTATATATATTTTTATATAAATTTACATTATTTTATGTGTATTTTGTACATATATTTTTTTACAAATCTACCTTATTTTATGTTTATTTTGTATGTGTATTTTGTATATTTATATTTATCAAAATACACATTCTTTTATTGGTATTTTGTTTATTTATTTTAATTCGAATTTACATGATTTTATGTGTATTTTGTATACATTTTTTTATACGTATTTACATAATTTTAAGTGTATTTTGTATATATATTTTTATAGAAATCCACGTTTTTTTTATTTGTATTCGTATATATATTTTGAAACAAATTTACATTGTTTTATATGTATTTTTGCATATCTCTTTCAATACAAATTTACCTTATTGTATGTGCATTTTGTATATTTATTTCAATGCAAATTTAAATATTTTATGTGTATTTTGGTATATCTATTTTTATAAGATTACGAAAATTTGAATAAAAATATATACAAAAAAACAAAAAAATAAATTTCAATTTGTATGAAAATAGATATACAAAATACACATATAATTAGTTAAATTTGTATTTAAATACAAGTACAAAATACACATAAAATAATGTAAATTTGTATGAAATGAAAACAAATTCACATAAAATTCGCGTCAAAATAAATAAACAAAATATCAATAAAAGAATGTCTCTTTGTATGAAAACAGATATACAAAATACACATAAAATAACCTAAATTTGTATCAAACTATATTCAGAAATACTCAAAAATATTTTAAATTTGTATGAAAATAAATATACAAAATACACATAAAATTAGGTAAATTTGTATTGAAATACATACACAAAATACACATAAAATAAAGTAAATTTGAATGAAAATACATAAACAAATACACTTAAAATAACGTAAATTTGTATAAAAAAAAATATACAAAACACAAATAGAATAATGTAAAATCGTATCAAAATAAATACACAGTATATTAATAAAATAATGTAAATTTGTATGAAAATAAAGCAAAATACCCATAAAATAACGCATTTTTTATTTATAAAATATATATACCAAAATACACATCAAAAATTAAATTTGTATTAAAATAAATATACAAAAACACATACAATAAGGTAATTTTTATTGAAATAGATATTCAAAATAATTATAAAACAATTTAAATTTGTTTCAAAATATATATAAGAATACACATCAAATAAAGTAGATTTATATATAAATATATATACAAAATACACATAAAATGAAGTAAATACGTATAAAAAAATGTATACAAAACACATAAATAATGTAAATTCGTATCAAAATAAATAAACAAAATAGCAATAAAAAAATGTGTATTTGTATAAATATAAATATACAAAATACACATAAAATAACGTAAATTTATATAAAACTATTTACAAAAATACACAGAAGTAATTAAATTTGTATGAAAATATATACAAAATTCACACAAAATAAGCTAAATTTGAATTGAAATATATATACAAAATACATGAAATAAAGTAAATATGTATCAAAATATTTATACAAATACACATATAATAACGTAAATTTGTATGAAAATATACACAAAATACACATTAAATAATGTAAATACGTATAAAAAAATATGTACAAAATACACATATAATCATGTAATTCGTATCAAAATAAATAAACAAAATACCAATAAAATAATATAAATTTTATGAGTAAACGTGTGTGTTGCATATTTTTTCAATACAAATTTACCTTATTATATACGCATTTTGTATATTAATTTTAATATATGTGTATTTGAATATATATTTTGATACAAATTTACATTATTTTATGTATTTTCTATATTTATTTCAATTCAAATTTAGCTTATTTTATGTTTCTTTTGTATATGTATTTTCATACAAATTTAATTATTTTTGTTCATTTTTGTATATAGTTTTATACAATTTTACGTTATTTTATGTGTATTTTGTATATTTATATTTATACAAGTAAACATTCTTTTACTGGCATTTAGTTTATTTATTTTGATACGAATTTACACTATTTTATGTGTATTTTGTATATATTTTCTTATACGTATTTACTTCATTTTATGTGTATTTTGTATATATATTTTTATAGAAATCTATGTTATTTTATGTGTATTCGTATATATATTTTGAAACGAATTTACATTGTTTTATGTGTATTTTGCATATCTATTACAATACAAATTTCCATTATTTTATTAATATTCTGTGTATTTATTTTGATACTATTTTACATTATTCTATTTGTGTTTTGTACATATTTTTTATACATATTTACATATTTAATGTGTATTTTCTATATATATTTCATAAAAATTTACATTATTTTAAGTGTATTTGTTTATATATTTTCATTCAAATTTACATTATTTTATGTGTATTTTGTATATGTATTTCAATAGAAATTTAACTAGTTTTATGTGTATTTTGTATATATATTTTTATACAAATTTAAACTATTTTTGTGTATTTTTTGAATAGAGTTTTATACAAATTTACAATATTTTATGTGTATTTTGTATATCTATTTTCATACAAATACACATTCTTTTATTGATATTTTGTGTATTTATTGATGCGAATTTACATTATTTAATGTGTATTGTGTATATATATTTTTATACGTATTTACGTCATTTCATGTGTATTTTGTATATATATTTCTATAGAAATATAAGTTATTTTATGTGTATTCGTATATATATTTTGAAACAAATATACATTGTTTTATATGCATTTTGTATATTTTTTCAATACAAATTTACCTTATTGTACGTGCATTTTGTATATTAATTTTAATACAAATTTAATTATTCTATGTGTATTCTTGTATATGTATTTAAAAAAAAAAGCTTTATTATATGGGTATTTTGCATCTTTATTTTCATACAAAACTACATTATTTTATTGATATTCTGTGTATATATCTTGATACGATTTTACATTATTCTATGTATATTTTGTATATCTATTTTATACAAATGTACGTTATTTTATGTGAATTTGTTTTCATTTCATACAAATTTACATTATTTTATGTGTATTTTGTACATGTATTTAAATACAAATTTAACTAATATGTCTATTTTGTATATCTATTTTCATACAAATTTACATTATTTTCTTGTTTTTTTGTATATACTTTTATTCAAATTTTCGTATTTTTATGTGTATTTTGTATATTTATTTTCCTACAAATATACGTTCTTTTATCGGAATTTTGTTTATTTATTTTGATACGAATTTTCATTTTTTTTAGGTGTATTTGATATATATATTTTTATACTTATTTACATAATTTTATATGTATTTTGAATATATATTTTCATAGAAATTTACTCTATATGTATATACAAAAAAAACACAAAAATAATTTAAGTTTGTATGAAAATAAATATACAAAATACACATAAAATTAGGTAAATTTGTATTGAAATACATATTCTAAATACACTTAAAATAATGTAAATTTGAATGAAATGATATAAACATATACACTTAAAATAACGTTAATTTGTATAAAATATATATAAGAAATACACATTAAATAATGAAAATATGTATAAAAAAATATATACAAAACACAAATAGTATAATATAAAATCGTATCAAAATTGTGTCAAAATAAATAAACAAAATATCATGATATTATGTGTGTTTGCATGAAAAAAAATAATAGATAATAAATTTGTATGAAATATATATGCAAGATACACATTAAATAATGTAAATATGTATAAAAAAATATATACAAAAAACAAATAGAATAATGTGAAATCGTAACAAAATAAATACACCGAATATTAATAAAATAATGTAAATTTGTATGAAAATAAAGATGCAAAATTCCCATCAAATAGCGCATTTCTTATAAAAATATATATACCAAAATACACATAAAATATTTAAATTTGTATTGAAATAAATATACAAAATGCACATACAATAAGGTAAACTTGTATTGAAAGAGATATGCAAAAATGCATATAAAACAATGTAAATTTGTTTCAAAATATATATACGAATACACATAAAATAACGTAGATTTCTATAAAAAATATATATACAAAATACACATAAAATTAAGTAAATACGTATAAAAATAGATATAAAAAATACACATAGAATAATGTAAAATTGTTAAAAAAATATATAAATAAAATAATGTAAATTTATATGAAAATAAAAATGCAAAATACCCATAAAATAAAGCATATTTTTATAAAAATACATATACAAAAATACACATAGCATAATTAAATTTGTATTAAAATTAATATACAAAATGCATATACAATAAGGTAAATTTGTATTGAAAAAATATGCAAAATACACATAAAACAGTGTAAATTTATTTCAAAATCTATATACGAATACTATTTAATGTTTATTTTGTATGTGTATTTTGTACATTTATATTTATACAAATACACATTCTTTTATTGGTATTTTGTTTATCTATTTTGATTCGAATTTACATTATTTTATGTTTATTTTTTTTACATTTTTTTATACGTATTTACTTAATTTTATGTGTATTTTCTATATATATTTTTATAGAAATCTACGTTATTTTATGTGTATTCCTATATATATTTTGAAACAAATTTACATTGTTTTATATGTATTTTTGCATATCTCTTTCAACAGAAGTTTACCTTATTGTATGTGCATTATGTATATTTATTTCAATACAAATTTAAATATTTTATGTGTATGTTGGTATATATATATTTTTATAAGAAATGCGCTATTTGATGGGAATTTTGCATCTTTATTTTCATTCAAATTTACATTATTTTATTAATATTCGGTGTATTTATTTTGATACGATTTTACATTATTCTATTTGTTTTTTGTATATATTTTTTTTTATACACATTTACATTATTTAATGTGTATCTTGCATATATATTTCATACAAATTTAATATCTATTATTTATTTACATACAAATACACATTCTTTTCATGATATTTTGTTTATTTATTTTGAAACGAATTTACATTATTTAATATGTATTTTTAATATATATTTTTATACGTATTTACATAATTTCATGTGTATTTTGTATATATATTTCTATAGAAATCTACGTATTTTATGTGTATTCGATATATATTTTAAAACAAATTTACATTGTTTTATATGTATTTTTGAATATCTCTTTCAATACAAATTTACCTTACTGCATATGCATTTTGTATATTTATTTCAATACAAATTTAAATATTTTATGTGTATTTTGCTATATATATATATATTTTTATAAGAAATGCGCTATTTTATGGGAATTTTGCATCTTTCTTTTCATACAAATTTACATTATTTTGTTGATATTCTCTGTATTTATTTTGATACGATTAACATTATTCTATTTCCTTTTTGTATATATTTTTTTTATACACATTTACATTATTTAATGTGTATCTTGCATATATATTTTATACAAATTTACGTTATTTAAGTGTATTTGTTAATATATTTTCATTCAAATTTACATTATTTTATGTGTATTTTGTATATGTAGTTCAATACAAATTTACCTAATTTTATGTGTATTTTGTATATTTCTCTTCATACAAATTTTTTTTATACAAATTTAGGTTATTTTATGTACGCATTTATATTATTTAATGTATGTTTTGTATATATATTTTAATGCAAATTTACTTTATTTTATGTGCATTTTTGTAAGCTTGTATTGAAATAGATATGCAAAATACATATAAAACAATGTAAATTTGTTTCAAAATATATATACGAATACACATAAAATAACGTAGATTTCTATAAGAATATATACAAAATATACATAAAATGAAATAAACACGTATAAAAAAATGAATACAAAATACAAATAAAATAATGTAAAATCGTATCAAAATAAATAAACAAAATACCAATAAAATAATGTGTATTTGTATAAATATAAATATACAAAATACACATAAAATATCGTAAATTTGTATTAAACTATATACAAAAATACACAGAAGTAATTAAATTAAATAAATGATAAATAATGTAAATGCGTATAAAAATATATATACAAAGTACATATAAAATAATACAAATTTAATTATTCTATGTGTATTTTTGTATTTGTATTTTCATAAAAAAATGCTTTATTTTATGAGCATTTTGCATCTTTATTTTCATACAAATTTACTCTATTTTATTGATATTCTGTGTATTTATTTTGATACGATTTTACATTATTCTATGTATATTTTGTATATATATTTCATACAAATGAACGTTATTTTATATGAATTTGTTTTCATTTCATACAAATTTACATTATTTCATGTGTATTTTGTACATGTATTTAAATGCAAATTTAACTAATTATATGTGTATTATGTATATCTATTTTCATACAAATCGAAATTAGTTTTGTGTATTTTAGTATATATTTTTATTCAAATTTTCGTAATTTGATGTGTATTTTGTATATTTATTTTCCTACAAATATACGTTCTTTTATCGGAATTTTGTTTATTTATTTTGATACGAATTTGCATTATTTTAGGTGTATGTGATATATATATTTTTATACTTATTTACATAATTTTACATGTATTTTGAATATATATTTTCATAGAAATTTACTCTATTTTATGTGTATTCGTATATATATTTTGATACAAATTTACATTATTTATATGTATTTCGCATATCTATTTCAATACAAATTTTCTTTATTTTATGTGCCTTTTGTATATTTATTTTGATACAAATTTAATTATTTTATGTGTATTTTTGTATATATATATTTAAACAAATATGCGTTATTATATGGGTATTTTGCATCTTTATTTTCATGCAAATTTACATTATTTTATTGATAGTCTGTTTATTTATTTTGATACGATTTTACGTTATTCTGTGTATTTTGTATATATATTTTTAGACATATTTACATTATTTAATGTATATTTTGTACGTATATTTTATGGAAATTTACGTTATCTTATGTGTATTTGTTTATATATTTTTATACAAATTTACATTATTTTATGTGTATTTTGTATATGTATGTCAATAAAAATGTGCCTAATTTCATGTGTATTTTGCATATCTATTTTCAAACAAATTTAAATTATTTTTGTGTATTTTTGTATATATTTTATACAAATTTTTGTTATTTTATTTGTATTTTGTATATATATTTTCCTACATATATACATTCTTTTAGAGGAAATTTTGTTTATTTATTTTGATACGAATTTACATTATTTTATGTGTATTTTGTATATATATTTTTCTATGTATTTACATTATTTTATGTGTATTTTGTATATATATTTTCATAAAAATTTACGTAGTTTTATTGTGTGTATTCGTATATATTTTGATAAAAAACTTCATTATTTTATGTGTTTTTTGCATATTTATTTCAATAAAAATCTACCTTATTGTATGTGTATTTTGTATATTTATTTTAACACAAATTCAATTATTTAATGTGTATTTTTGTATATATTTCTTTTTAAATATGAGTTTTTTTATGGGTATTTTGCATCTTTAGTTTTATAAATTTTTGCATTACGTACATATCTATTATACGTATTTATATTATTTAATGTGTATTTTGTTTATATATTTTTATACAAATTTACGTTATTATATGTGTATTTTAATATATATTTTGATACAAATTTACATTATTTTATGTATTTTCTATATTTATTTCAATTCAAATTTAGCTTATTTTATGTGTCTTTTGTATATCTATTTTCATACAAATTTAATTATATTTGTTTTTTTTTGTTTATAGTTTTATACAATTTTACGTTATTTTATGTGCATTTTGTATATTTATATTTATACAAGTAAACATTCTTTTATTTGCATTTAGTTTATTTATTTTGATACGAATTTACATTATTTTATGTGAATTTTGCATACATTTTCTTATACGTATTTACTTCAATTTATGTGTATTTTGTATATATATTTTTTATAGAAATCTACGTTATTTTATGTGTATTGGTATATATATTTTTATACAAATTTGAATTATTTATGTGTATTTTTTGAATAGAGTTTTATACAAATTTACAATATTTTATGTGTATCTTGTATATCTATTTTCATACAAATACACATTCTGTTATTGATATTTTGTTTATATATTTTGATGCGAATTTACATTATTTAATGTGTATTGTGTATATATATTTTTATACGTATTTACGTCATTTCATGTGTATTTTGTATATATATTTCTATAGAAATATACGTTATTTTTTATGTGTATTCGTATATATATTTTGAAACAAATATACATTGTTTTATGTGCATTTTGTATATTTTTTCAATACAAATTTACCTTATTGTACGTGCATTTTGTATATTAATTTTAATACAAATTTAATTATTCTATGTGTATTCTTGTATATATTTTTAAAAAATATGCTTTATTATATGGGTATTTTGCATCATTATTTTCATACAAAATTACATTATTTTATTGATATTCTGTGTATTTAATTTGATACGATTTTACATTATTCTATGTATATTTTGTATATCTATTTTATACAAATGTACGTTATTTTATGTGAATTTGTTTTCATTTCATACAAATTTACATAATTTTATGTGTATTTTGTACATGTATTTAAATACAAATTTAACTAATTATATGTGTATTTTGAATATCTATTTTCATACAAATTGAAATTTATTTTTTTGTTTTTTTGTATATATTTTTATTCAAATTTTCGTTATTTTATGTGTATTTTGTATATTTATTTTCCTACAAATATACGTTCTTTTATCGGAATTTTGTTTATTTATTTTGATACGAATTTTCATTTTTTAGGTGTATTTGATATATATATTTTTATACTTATTTACATAATTTTATATGTATTTTGAATATATATTTTCATAGAAATTTACTCTATATGTATATACAAAAAACACAAAAATAATTTTAATTTGTATGAAAATAAATATACAAAATACACATAAAATTAGGTAAATTTGTATTAAAATACATATACAAAATACACTTAAAATAATGTAAATTTGAATGAAATTATATAAACAAATACACTTAAAATAACGTTAATTTGTATAAAATATATATAAAAAATACACATTAAATAATGAAAATATGTATAAAAAAATATATACAAAACACAAATAGTATAATATAAAATCGTATCAAAATATATACACAGAATATCAGTAAAATAATGTAAATTTGTATGAAAACTAAGGTGCAAAATACCTATAAAATAACGCATTTTTTATAAAATTATATTCACCAAAATGCACATAAAATATTTGAATTTGTATTAAAATAAATATACAAAATGCACATACAAAAAGGGAAAATTTGTATTGAAATAGATATGCAAATTACATATAAAACAATGTAAATTTGTTTCAAAATATATATACGAATACACATAAAATAACGTAGATTTCTATAAAAATATATATACAAAATACAAATAAAATTAAGTAAATACGAATCAAAAATGTATACAAAATACACATAAAATAATGTAAATTCGTATAAATATAAATAAACAAAATACCAATAAGAGAATGTGTATTTGTATAAATATAAATATACAAAATGCACATAAAATAACGTAAATTTGTATAAAACTATATACAAAAATACACAGAAGTAATTAAATTTGTATGAAAATAGATATACAAAATACACACAAAATATATAAACAAAATACACATTAAGTAATGTAAATACGTATAAATTTTTTTTTACAAAATACACAATTAATCAAGTCATTCGTATCAAAATAAATAAACAAAAACTAATTAAATAATGTCAATTTGTATGAGAAAACATATACAAAATACACATAAAATAACGTTTTAAGTTTCTATAAAAATATATGTACAAAAATGTACATAAAATTAGTTTGCATAAAAAAATATATACAAAACACACATTAGATAATGTAAATGAGTATAAAAATATGTATACAAAATACCTATGAAATAATCTAAACTCGTATCGAGTTAAATTAAGAAAATAACAATAAAATAACGTAATTTTGGATGAAAATATATATAGAAAACACACATAAAATAACCTAAATACAAATACAAATATACACATTAAATAATTTAAAATTGAATGAAATAAATATACAAAATAAACATAAAATAAGGTAAATTTGTAATAAAATATATGTAAGAATACAAATAAAATAATATAAATTTGTATGAAAATATATATACAAATACACATAAAATAACATGAATTTGTATAAAATTTGTTTTAAAATATATACGAATACACACAATAAAATAACGTAAATTTTTATGAAAATGTATATATAAAATACACATAAAATAGTTTAAATACGTAGAAAATAAATATACAAAATACAAATAAAATAATGTAAATTCGTAAAATTAAATACACAAAATTCAATAAAAGAATGTATATTTGTAGGAAAACATATATACAAAAACAAATAAAATAACTAAAATTTGTATAAAATATATACAAAAATACACAAAATAAATTAAATTTGATAGAAAATAGATACTCAAAATACACATAAAGTTAGGCAAATTTGTATTGAAATACATATACAAAACTCACATAAAATAATATAAATTTGTATGAAAATATATAAACAAATACATATAAAATCACGTAAATTTGGATAAAATATATATATACAAAATATACATTAAATATTTTAAATATGTATAAAAATATATTATCTTATATATATTTTTATTGATATTTGCGTTATTTATGTGTATTTTGTATATGTTTTCTCATAGAAATTTACATTATTTTATTGGTATTTTGTCTATTTATTTTGATACGAATTACATGATTATTTGTGTATTTTTTACAGTTTTTTATACGTATTTACATTATTTAATGTGTATTTTGTTTATAAATATTTATACAAATTTACGTTATTATATGTGTTTTTGTATAAGTATTTTGATACAAATTTACATTATTTTATGTATTTTCTATATATATTTCAATTCAAATTTAGCTTATTTTATGTGTATTTTGTATGTTATTTATTTTAATACAAAATCAAATATTTTATGTTTTTTCGAATATATATTTTTATAAAAAATGCGTTATTTTATGGGTATTTTGCATCTTAACTTTCATACAAATTTACATTATTTTATTAATATTTTCTGTTTTTTTATTTGTGTTTTTTATATATTTTTTTATACATATTTACATTATTTAATGTGTTTTTCGTATATATATTTGATACAAATTTTCGTTATTTTTTAGTCTATATGTTTATATATTTTCCTTCAAATTTACATTATTTTATGTGTATTTTGTATATGCATTTCAATACAAATTTACCTAATTTTATATGTTTTTTGTATATTTATTTTCATACAAATTTAAATTATTTTTGTGTATTTTTGTATATAGTTTTATACAAATTTAGGTTATTTTATGTGTATTTTATATATCTGTTTTCATACAAATACACATTCTTTTCATGATATTTTGTTTATTTATTTTGACACGAATTAACATTATCTAATGTGTATTTTGTATATATATTTTTATACGTATTTACATTATTTCAAGTGTATTTTGTATATATATTTCTATAGAAATCTGCGTTATTTTATGTGTATTCGTATATATATTTTGAAACAAATTTACATTGTTTTATGTGTATTTTGCAAATTTTTTTAATACAAATTTACCTTATTGTATGTGCATTTTGTATATTAATTTTAATACAAATTTGATTGATCTATGTGTATTTTTCTATATGTATTTTTATAAAAATGTGCTTTATTTTATGGGTATTTTGCATCTTTATTTTCATACAAATTTACATTATTTTATTGATATTCTGTGTATTTATTTTGATATGATTTTACATTATTCTATGTGTATTTTGTATATATATTTTATATAAAATGTATTTGTTTTCATTTCATACAAATCTACATTATTTTATGTGTTTTTTGTACATGTATTTAAATACAAATTTAACTAGTTATATGTGTATTTTGTATATCTATTTTGTATGTATATTTTCATAGAAATTTTCTCTATTTTATGAGTATTCGTATATATATTTTGATACAAATTAACATTATTAATGTGTATTTTGCATATCTATTTGAATACAAATTTACTCTATTGTACGTTCATTTTGTATATTTATTTTAATACAAATTAAATTATTTTATATGTATTTTTGAATATATATTTTTATGCAAATATGCGTTATTATATGGATATTTTGCATCTTTATTTTCATACAAATTTACATTATTTTATTGATATTCTCTTTATTTATTTTGATACGATTTAACATTATTCTATGTGTTTTTTGTATATATTTTTTTATATATATATTTACATTATTTAATGTTAATTTTGAATATATTTTTTATCCAAATTTGCATTATTTTATGTGTATTTGTTTATATATTTTCATACATATTTACACTATTTTATGTGTTTTTTGTATATATATTTTTCTACGTATTTAAATTATTTTATGTGTATTTTGTATATACATTTTCATAAAAAAATTACGTTATTTTATTGTGTGTATAAGTATATATTTTGATACAAATTTTATACAATTTCATGTTATTTAATGTGTATTTGTATATATATTTTCATACAAATTTATATTATTTTACGTGTATTTTTTCATATATTTCATTACAAATTTACCTTATTTTATGTTTATTTTGTATATTTATTTCATTCAATTTTAAATTATTTCATGTGTATATTTGTATTTGTATTTAGGTTATCTTATGTGTATTTTGTATATATATTTTCATCCAAAATTACATTATTTTATTGGTATTTCTTAATTTAATTCGATACGAATTTAGATTATTTTATAGGTATTTTGTATACATATTTTATACTCATTTACATTATCTAATGTGTGTTTTGTATATATAGTTTTATGCAAATTTATCTAATGTGCAGTTTTGTGCATATATTTTATAGAAATTTGCGTTATTTTATGTATATAGTTTTATATAAATTTACGTTATTTTATGTGCATTTTGTATATTTATATTTATACAAATACATTCTTTTATTGGTATATTGTTTATTTACATTTACAGGAATTTACATTATTTTATGTGTATTTTGTATACATTTTTTTATACGTATTTACTTAATTTTATGTGTATTTTGTATATGTATTTTTTTAGAAAGCTACGTTATTTTGTGTATTCGTATATATATTTTGAAACAAATTTACATTATTTTATATGTATTTTCCATATCTATTTCAATACAAATTTACCTTATTGTATGTGCATTTTGTATATTTATTTTAATACAAGTTCAAATATTTTATGTGTATTTTGGTATCAATAATTTTATAAAAAAATGCGTTATTTTATAGGTATTTTGCATCTTAATTTTCATTTTATATGTACTTTGTATATATATTTTTATACGCTCTTACATTATTTAATATTTATTTTGAATATATATTTTTATACAAATTCATGGTATTTTATGTGTATTTGTATATACATTTTCATTTAAATTTACATTATTGTATGTGTATTTTGTACATATATTTTATTACAAATCTACCTGATTTTATGTTTATTTTGTATGTGTATTTTGTATATTTATATTTATCCAAATACACATTCTTTTATTGGTATTTTGTTTATTTATTTTAATTCGAATTTACATTATTTTATGTGTATTTTGAATACATTTTTTTATACGTATTTACTTAATTTTATGTGTATTTTGTATATATATATATATATATATATATATATATATATATATATATATATATATATATATATATAGATATATATATATATATATATATATATATTTTTATAGAAATTTACGTTTTTTTATTTGTATTCGGGTATATATTTTGAAACAAATTTACATTGTTTTATATATATTTTTGCATATCTCTTTCAATACAAATTTACCTTATTGCAAATGCATTTTGTATATTTATTTCAATACAAATTTAAATTTTTTTTGTGTATTTTGGTATATATATTTTTATAAGTAATGCGCTATTTTATGGGAATTTTGCATCTTTATTTTCATACAAATTTACATTATTTTATTAATATTCGGTGTATTTATTTTGATACGATTTTACATTATTCTATTTGTTTTTTGTATATACATATTTATACATATTTACATTATTTAATGTGTATCTTGCATATATATTTTATACAAATTTATTATCTATTATCTATTTTCATACAAATACACATTCTTTTCATGATATTTTGTTTATTTATTTTGACACGAATTTACATTATTTGATATGTATTTTGTATATATATTTTTATACGTATTTACATAATTTCATATGTATTTTGTATATATATTTAATAGATATTCAAAATACACATAAAATAACCTAAATTTGTATCAAACTATACAAAAATACACAAAAATATTTTAAATTTGTATGAAAATAAATATACAAAATACACATAAATTAGGTAAATTTGTATGGAAATACATATACAAAATACACATAAAATAATGTAAATTTGAATGAAAATACATAAACAAATACACTTAAAATAACGTAAATTTGTATATAAAAATATATACAAAACACAAATAGAATAATGTAAAATCGTATCAAAATAAATACACAGAATATTAATAAAATAATGTAAATTTGTTTGAAAATAAAGAGGCAAAATACCCATAAAATAACGCATTTTTATTTATAAAATATATATTCCAAAATACATAAAAATTAGATTGTATTAAAATAAATATATAAAAACATATACAATAAGGTAAATTTGTGTTGAAATGAATACATAAAATACATATAAAGCAATGTAAATTTGTTTAAAAATAATACGTATGCACATAAAATAACGTAGATTTCTATAAATATATATATATATATATATATATATATATATATATATATATATATATATATATATATATATATATATATATATATATATATATAAATATAAATATACAAGTACACATAAAATATATAAATTTATTGAAATATATACATAAATACACAAATAATTAAATTTGTGTGAAAATATACAAAATACACACAAAATGTGAATATATATACAAATACATGAACAAAATGTTAAATAGACATATAATCATGTAATTCGTGTCAAAATAAATCAACAAAATACCAATAAAATAATCTAAATTTGTATGAGTAAACGTGTATATTGCATATTTTTCAATACAAATTTACCTTATTATATACGCATTTTGTATATTAATTTTAATACAAATTTAATTATTCGATGTTTCTTTTTGTATCTCTATTTTATAAAAATATGCTTTATTTTATGGGTATTTTGCATCTTTATTTTCATACAAATTTACATTATTTTATTGATATTCTGCTCATTCATTTTGATACGATTTGACATTATTCTATGTGTATTTTGTATATATTTTTCATACAAATCTACGTTATTTTATGTGTATTTGTTTATATATTTTGACACAAATTTACAATATTTTATGGGTATTTTGTATATATATTTCAAAAGAATTTTACTTAGTTTTATGTGTATTTTGTATATCTATTTTCATACAAACTCAAATTACTTATATGTACTTTTGTATATATTTTAATACAAACTTTAGTTATGTTATGAGTATTTTGTAAATTTATTTTCATTCATATATATATTATTTTATTATTATTTTGTTGATTTATATTTATACGATTTTACATTATTTTTTATGTACTTTGTATATATATTTTTATACGCATTTACATTATTTAATATATATTTTGAATATATATTTTTAAACAAATTCATGGTATTTTATATGTATTTGTATATATATTTTCATATAAATTTTCATTATTTTATGTGTATTTTGTACATATATTTTACTACAAATCTACCTTATTTTATGTTTATTTTGTATATGTATTTTGTATATTTATATTTATCCAAATACACATTCTTTTATTGGTATTTTGTTTATTTATTTTAAATCGAATTAAAAAATTTTAATGTGTATTTTGTATACATTTTTTTATACGTATTTACTTAAATTTATGAGTATTTTGCATATATATTTTCATAGAAATCTACGTTTTTTTGTTTTTATTCGTATATATATTTTGAAACAAATTTACATTGTTTTATATGTATTTTTGCATATCTCTTTCAATAAAGTTTACCTTATTGTATGTGCATTTTGTATATTTATTTCAATACAAATTTAAATATTTTATGTGTATTTTGGTATATATATTTTTATAAAAATGCGCTATTTTATAGAATTTTGCATCTTTATTTTCATACAAATTTACATTATTTTATTAATATTCAGTGTATTTATTTTGATACGAATTTACATTATTCTATTTGTTTTTGTATATACTTTTTATACATATTTACATTATTTAATAGTATCTTGCATATATATTTTATACAAATTTATTATCTATTATCTATTTTCATACAAATACATTCTTTTCATGATATTTTGTTTATTTATTTTGACTTTTAATTTACATTATTTGATATATATTTTGTATATATATTTTATACGTATTTACATAATTTCATATTTATTTTGTATATATATTTCTATAGAAATCTACTTTATTTTATGTGTATTCGTATATATATTTTGAAACAAATTTACATTGTTTTATATGTATTTTGAATATCTCTTTCAATACAAATTTACCTTACTGTATATGCATTTTATATTTATTTCAATACAAATTTAAATATTTTATGTGTATTTTGGTATATATATTTTTATAAAATGCGATAATTTTAGAATTTTGCATCTTTATTTTCATTACAAATTTACATTATTTTATTGATATTCTGTGTATTTCTTTTGATACGATTTTACATTATTCTATTTGTTTTTGTATATATTTTTTATACATTTACATTATTTAATGTGTATCTTGCATATATATTTTATACAAATTTACGTTATTTTAAGTGTATTTGTTTATATATTTTCATTCAAATTTACATTATTTGATAGTGTATTTGTATATGTATTTATACAATTTTACTTAATTTTATGTATTTTGTATATTTCTTTTTATAGAAATTTAAATTATTTTTGTGTATTTTGTATATATTTTATGCAAATTTACATTGTTTATTTTATATCTCTCAATAAATTTACATTATTTAGTGTGCATTTTTGTATATATATTTTTATGCAAATTTAAATTATTTTATGTGTATTTTGTATATATATTTTATAAAATGCGTTATTGTATATGTTTTCTCATACAAATTTACATTATTTTATTGATATTTTGTTTATTTATTTTGATACGAATTACATTATTATATGTATTTTGGTACATATTTTTATACATATTTACATTACTTAATGTGTATTTTGCATATATATTTTAAACAAATCTACGTTATTATATGTATTATCTATTTTGATACAATTTACATTATTTTATGATATTTTGTATATTTATTTCAATACAAATTTACATTATTTAAAATGTATTTTGTATATATATTTTCATACATATTTACATTACTTCTGTATTTTTTTGCATATATATTTTTATACAAATTTACGATATTTTATGTGTATTTTGTATATTTATTTTGAAACAAATTTACATTCTTTTATAATATTTGTTTATTTATTTTGATACATATTTACCTTTTTTATGTATTTTATATATTTTTTATATTTACATATTTTTATATGTATTTTATTATATATATTTTATAGAAATTTACGTTATTTTATATATTTGCATATTCAATACAAATTTACATGTTAATGTAATTTTGTATCTGTTCATTGAATTTATAAATTGATTTATTTATGTGCATTTGTATGTTTCTCATACAAATTTACATTATTTTATTTATTTTGTATTTATTTTGATGCAAATGAAAATAGATATACAAAATACACATAAAAAACTAGAGTAAATTGTATTTATATACATATACAAAATACATAAAATAATACAAATTTGAATGAAAATATTTTATATAAACAAATACTTGCATAAAATAACGTAAGATTTTTAAAATATAAATATACGAAAATACGACATGTAATATATGAATATAAAAAATATATACAAAACACAAATAGAATAATGTAAGTCGTATCAAAATAAATACACACAGAATATTAATAAAATAATGTACATTTGTGTAAAACTAAGATGCAAAATACCCATAAAATAACACATTTTTATAAAATTATATACCAAAATACATGAAAAATTAATTTGAATTTTATCAAAATAAATAATACAAAATACACATACAATAAAGATAAATTTGTATTGAAATGAATATGCAAAATACATATAAAACAATGTGAATTTGTTTCAAATATATATACGAATATACATAAATAACATAATTTCTATAGGAAATATATATAATGCAATATCATAAAATACTGAAATAAAATACGTATAAATAATTGAGATCAAAAGTAATACAAAATACATAAAACATGTAAATTCAAAATAAATAAACAAAATACCAATAAGGAAATGTGTGTTTGTATGAAAATACATATACAAAATACACATAAAATAACTTAAATTTTATTAAAACTATACCCTTATAAAAATACACAAAAATTAAATTTGTGAAATGAATATACAAAATACACATAAAATAAGTTAATGCAACTATTGTGAGAAATGTATATACAAAATACATATAAAATAATGTGAATTTGTTTAAAAATATATACGAATACTACTTAAAATAACATAAATTTATTATAAATATATATAAAAAATACACGTTAAATGCGATGTAAATACGTATAAAAATATATATGGCAAAACACAAATGAAATAATGTAAAATTCGTATTAAAAAAATAAAGAATGTACCAATATGAATATTGGTAAATTTTTATGAAAATAAAGATACTAAAATACCCATAAATAACATCAATTTATTGTAAAACTATGCAAATATACCCCAAAAGTACATTAAGTCATGAAATGAATTGTAAAATACGATCAAATAAGCTAAATTTAGTTAAAGGTATCATACAAAATACATTAAATAATGTCAAATTAAAACGTCCAAAATAAATAAACAAAATGTCATATAAAGAATATTATTTGTATGAAAATAAATATGGCAAATATACACATAAATAAGGTAAATTTGTATTAAAATACATATAGAAAATACATAATCATGTAATACTGTAAATTAAATAAACAAAATAGCAATAATGAAAATACACTTAAATGCTTATAAAATACTAAAAATAACATAAATTTTGTTTATTTATTTGTGATGCGAATTTTCATTTTTAAATTAATACGGATGATATATATTTATACTTATTTACATAATTTTATAATGTATTTGCGACACATATATTTTCATAAATTACTCTAAAATATGTAAAAAATATACAAAAAAATTATTTAAATTTGGCCTTGAAATAAATATACCAAAATACACATAAAATTAGAGGTAAATTGTATTGGAAATACATATACAAAAAATACATAAAATATGTAAAAATGGTGAACAAATTATATAAACAAACTACACTTAAAATGACGTTAATTTGTATAAATATATATAAAAAATACACATTAAATACTGAAAATATGTATAAAAAATATATACAAAACACAAATAGTATATTATGGCAAATCGTTAATCCAAAATATATACACACAGAATATTAATAAATAAATATTTACATTTTGTAAAGAGCTAAAGATGCAAAATACCTATAAAATAGCACATTTTGTAAAATTAGTATATATGCAAAGTACACATAAAATATTTGATTGTATTAAAATAAATATACACAAAATACACATACAATAAAGGTAAATTTGTATTGAAATAGATATACAAAAACATATAGACAATATAAATTTTGTTTCCAAAAATATATACTGAATACACATAAAATAGCATGAATTTCCTATAGTAATATATATACAAAATACAAATAAATTAAGTAAATACAGATCAAAATATTATACAAAATACATAAAATAATGTAAATTCGTATAAATATAAATAAACAAAATACCAATAAGAGGTGTATATTTGTATAAATGTAAATATACAAAATGCACGATAAATGAACATAAGTTGTATAAAACTATATACAAAATACACCGATAATAAAATTTGTATGAAAATAGATATACAAAATACACACAAAATAAGCCTAAATTTGAATTGAAATATATACAAATACATAAAATAAAAATCAATTCGTTTCAAAATATTTTAAATACTACATATAATAATAAATTGTAAAAAATATAAACAAAATACATTAAGTAATGTAAATACGTATAAAAAATATTTACAAAATACACAAATAATCGAAGTCATTTCATTATCAAAATAAATAAACAAAAAACTAATTAAATAATGTAAATTTGTGTGAGAGACATATAAACAATACATATAAATAACGTAAATTTAGGATAAATATATACAAATATACATTAAATATTTTTAAATAATTTAAATATATTATATATATTTTATTGATATTACCGTTAGTTATATGTATTTATATATTTTCTCATAGAAATTATTATTTACAATATTTGTCTATTTATTGATACAATATGATATTTCTGTATTTAATACATTTATACATATTTAATATTTTATTTATATACAAATTTACGTTAATATATTTATATTCAAATACAAATTACAATGACTGTATTTTCTATATATATTCAATTCAAATTAACTTATTCTGTGTATTTTGTATATCTATTTATTTTAAAAACAAAAATCAAATATTTTATGTTTTTCGTATATATATTTTATATAAAAATGCGTTATTTTATGGAGTATTTTGCATCTTAATTTTCATAGCACAAATTTACATTATTTTATGTAATATTTCTGTATTTATTTTGATACGATTTTACATTATTTTATTTGTGTTTTGTATACTATATTTTATTCATATTTACATTATTTAATGTGTTTTTTGTATATATTCATACAAATTTACATTATTTTAAGTCTAGATGTTTATATATTTTCATTTCTAAATTTACATTATTTTATTTGTATTTTGGCCTATATGTATTTCAATACAAATTTACTTAATTTTATGTTTTTGTATATTTATTTTTCATACCAAGTTTAAGTATTATTTTGTGTATTTTTGTATGAATTTATACAAATTTAGAGTTATTTATGTATTTTGTAATATATATTTTTATACAAATACACATTCTATTCATGTTATTTTGTTTATTTATTTGACACGATGTAACACATTATTTAATGTATTTACATATATATATTTTATTCGTATTATACATTATTTCAGAGTGTATTTTGTATATATATTTCTATAGAAATCTGCGTTATTTTGTGTGTATTCGTATATATATTTTGAAACAAATTTACATTTGTTTTGTATGTGCATTTGCATATTTTTCAATACAAATTTACCTTATTGTATATGCATTTTGTATATTAATTTTAATACAAATTTGATTAATATGTATATTTTTGTATATGTATTTTATAAAATATACTTTTATTTGCTAATTATTTGCATCTTTATTTTCCTTCTAAATTTACATTATTTTATTATTCTGTGTATTTATTTGATACAATGATTTACATTATTCTTTATTAGTATTTGTATATATATTTTATACATATTTAAAATGTATTTGTTTTCATATATATTTCATACAAATCTACATCATTTTATGTGTTTTTGTACATGTATTTAAATACAAATTTAACTAGTTATATGTGTATTTTGTATATCTATTTTGTATGTAAATTTTCATTGAAATTTACTCTATTTCATGAGTATTCGTATATATATTTTGATACAAATGTGTATTTTGCATATCTATTTCAATACAAATTTACTTTATTGTACGTGCATTTTGTATATTTATTTTAATACAAATTTAATTATTTTATATGTATTTTTGTATATATATTTTTATGCAAATATGCGTTATTATATGGATATTTTGCATCTTTATTTTCATACAAATTTACATTATTTTATTGATATTCTCTTTATTTATTTTGATACGATTTAACATTATTCTATGTGTTTTTTGTATATATTTTTTTTATACATATTAACATTATTTTATGTTCATTTTGTATATATATTTTATCAAAATTTACATTATTTTATGTGTATTTGTTTATATATTTTCATACAAATTTACATTATTTTATGTGTTTTTTGTATATATATTTTTCTACGTGTTTAAATTATTTTATGTGTATTTTGTATATACATTTTCATAAAAAAATTACGTTATTTTATTGTGTGTATAAGTATATATTTTGATACAAATTTTATACAAATTCATGTTATTTAATGTGTATTTATATATATATTTTCATACAAATTTATATTATTTTATGCGTATTTTTTTCATATATTTCATTACAAATTTATCTTTTTATGTTTATTTTGTATATTTATTTCATTTCAATTTTAAATTATTTTATGTGTATATTTGTATCTGTATTTAGGATTATTTTATGTGTATTTTATATATATTTTCATCCAAAATTGCAATATTTTATTAGTATTTTCTTAATTTAATTCGATACGAGTTTAGATTATTTCATAGGTATTTTGTATACATATTTTTATACTATTACTTTATCTAATGTGTGTTTTGTATATATATTTTATGCAAATTTATTTTATGTTCATTTTGAACATATATTTTTTTAGAAATCTGGGTTATTTCATGTATATAGTTTTATATAAATTTACGTTATTTTATGTGCATTTTGTATATTTATATTTATACAAATACACATTATTTTATTGGTATATTGTTTATTTACATTTATACAATTTACATTATTTTATGTGTATTTTGTATACATTTTTATACGTATTAACTTAATTTTATATGTATTTTGTATATGTATTTTTATAGAAATCTACGTTCTTTTATGTGTATTCGTATATATATTTTGAAACAAATTTACATTATTTGATATGTATTTTGCATATCTATTTCAAAACAAATTTACCTTATTGTATGTGCATTTTGTATACTTATTTTAATACAAATTCAAATATTTTATGTGTATTTTGGTATCAATAATTTTATAAAAAACGCGTTATTTTATAAGTATTTTGCATCTTAATTTTCATACAAATTTACATTATTTTATTAATATTATGTGTATATATTTTGGTACGATTTTACATTATTCTATTTGTGTTTTGTATATATTTTTTTATACATATTTACATTATTTAATGTGTATTTTGTATATATATTTCATACAAATTTACGTTATTATATGTGTATTTGTTTATATATTTTCTTTCAAATTTACATTATTTTAAGTGTATTTTGTATATGTATTTCAATACAAATTAACCTAGTTTTATTTCTATTTTCTATATTTCTTTTCATACAAATTTAAATTAAATTAATATATATTTGAATGAAAATAAATTCACAAAATACACATAACATAACTAAAATTTGTATTAAAATATATACAAAAATACATAGAAATAATTTCAGTTTGTGTGAAAATAGATATACAAAATACACGTAAACTAATTAATTTCTTTTGAAATGTATATACAAAATACGCATAAATATTAAATTTGTGTCAAAATATAAACAAATACACATAAAATAACGTAAATTGTATCAAAATATATACAAAATACACTAGAATAATGTCAATTCGCATCAAAATGAATGAGGAGAATATCAATAAAATAATGTTAATTTGTATGAAAATAGAAAATGCAAAATACCCAAAAATAAAGCATGTTTATAAAGTACAGATACAAAATACATATCGAATAATTAAATTTGTATTAAAATTAATATACAAAATGTATATAATAAGGTAAATTTGTATTGAAAAAATATGCAACATACACGTTTACTCATACAAATTTATATTATTTTATTGGTATTTTGTTTATTTATTTTGATACGAATTACATGATTGTATGTGTATTTTGTACAATTTTTTTTATACGTATTTACATTATTTAATGTGTATTTTGTTTATATATTTTCATACAAATTTACGTTGTTATATGTGTATTTCTATAAATATTCTGATACAAATTTACTTTATTTCATGTATTTTGTATATATATTTCAATTCAAATTTAGCTTACTTTGTGTATATTTTGTATATATTTTCATACAAATTTAATTACTTCTGTGTATTTTTGTATATAGTTTTATATAAATTTACATTATTTTATGTGTATTTTGTATACATCTTTTTATAGAAATTTACGTTATTTTATGTGTATTCGTATATATATTTTGAAACAAATTTACATTGTTTTATATGTATTTTGCATATCTATTTCAATACAAATTTACCTTATTGTATGTGTTTTTTGTACATTTATTTTAGTACAAATTTAATTTTTTGATGTGTTTTTTGTTATATATATTTTTATAAATAAAAAAATGCGTTATTTTATGGGTATTTTGCTTCTTTATTTTCATACAAATTTACATTATTAATATTCTGTGTATTTATTTTGATACGATTTTACATTATTCTATTCGTGTTTTGTACATATTTTTTTATACAAATTTACGTTATTTTAAGTGTATTTGTTTATGTATTTTCATTCAAATTTACATAATTTTATGTGTATTTTGTGTATGTATTTCAATACAAATTTACCTAATTTTATTTGTATTTTGAATATTTATTTTCATACAAATTTAAAATATTTTTGTGTATTTTTGTATATAGTTTGATACAAATTTAGGTTATTTTATGTGTATTTTGTATATCTATTTTCATACAAATACACATTCTTTTATTGATATTTATTTGTTTATTTTGACGCGAATTTACATTATTTACAATAAGGTAAATTTGTATTGAAATAGATATGCAAAATACATATAAAACAATGTAAATTTGTTTCAAAATATATATACGAATACACATAAAATAACGTAGATTTCTATAAAAATATATATACAAAATACACATAAAATTAAGTAAATACGTATAAAAAAAATGTATACAAAATACACATAAAATTATGTAAATTCGTATCAAAATAAATATACCAAATACCAATAAAAGAATGTGTATTTGTATAAATATAAATATACAAAATACACATAAAATAACGTAAATTTATATAAAACTATATACAAAAATACACAGAAGTATTTTAATTTGTATGAAAATAGATATACAAAATAAGGTAAATTCGTTTCAAATTCAATAAACAAAATTCAGATAAAAGAAAGTATATTTGTAGAAAAAATAAATATACAAAATTCACATAAAATAACGATTTTTTTTTTGAAAATATATAAAAAATAAGCAAAATAATTTCAATTTGTATGAAAATAAATATACAAATATACATGTATTTTGTATTTCTATTTTCAATAAATTTTATTTACTTTTGTGTATTTTTTCATATATTTTTTTATTTATTTACGTTTTTATATTTGTATTTTGTTCGTTTTTATTTTTACAATAAACCATCTTTTATTAGTATTTTGTTTATTTATTTGATACGAGTTTACATTATTTTATGTGTATTTTGTATACCTTTTTTATACGTATTTACTTCATTTTATGTGTATTTTGTATATTTATTTTCATAGAAATCTACGTTATTTTATGTGTATTCGTATATATTTTGAACAAAATTTACATGGTTTTATATGTATTTTGCATATCTATTTCAATACAAATTTACCTTATTGTATGTGCATTTTGTATATTTATTTTAATACAAATTCAAATATTTTATGTGTGTCTTGGTATAAATATTTTTTTTAAAAATGCGTTATTTTATCGGTATTTTGCATCTTATTTTTCATACAAATTTACATTATTTTATTATCATTCTGTGTATTTATTTTGATACGATTTTATATTATTCTATTTGTGTTTTGTATATATTTTTTTATACACATTTACATTATTTAATGTGTATTTTATATATATTTTATACAAATTTACGTTATTTTAAGTGTATTTGATTATATATTTTATTTCAAATTTACATTATTTTATTTGTATTTTGTAAATGTATTTCAATACAAATTTACCTAATTTTATGTGTATTTTGTATATTTATTTTCATACAAATTAAAATTATTTTTGTGTATTTTTTTATATAGTTTTAGACAAATTTAGGTAATTTATGTGTATATTGTATATCTATTTTCATACAAATACATTCTTTTATTGATATTTTATTTATTTATTTTAACATGAATTTACATTATTTAATGTATTTTTATATATATATATATATATATATATATATATATATATATATATATATATATATATATATATATATATATATATATATATATATATATATATATATATATATATATATATATATATATATATATATATATATATATATATATATATATATATATATATATTCGTGTTTACATCATTTGATATATGTATTTTGTATATATATATTTCTATAGAAATATACGTTGATTTATAATTATTCGTATATAGATTTTGAAATAAATTTACACTGTTTTATGTGTATTTGCATATTTTTTCAATACAAATTTGCCTTATTGTACATGCATTTTGTATATTAGTTTTAATACAAATTTAATTATGCTATGTGTATTTTGCGTCATATATGTATTTTGCGTCAAAATAAAAAAACAAAATATAATTAAAAGAATGTGTATTTGTGTGAAAATAGATATACAAAATACACATAAAATAACCTAAATTTGTATCAAACTATATAAAATACACAAAACATTTTAAATTTGTATGAATAAATATACAAAATACACATAAAATTAGGTAAATTTGTATTGAAATACATACACAAAATACACATAAAATAATGTAAATTTGAATGAAAATACATAAACAAATACACTTAAAATAACGTAAATTTGTATAAAATAAATATGTACAAAACACAAATAGAATAATGTAAAATCGTATCAAAATAAACAGAATTTAATAAAATAATGTAAATCTGTATGAAAATAAAAGCAAAATGCCCATAAAATAACGCATTTTATTTTATTTATAAAAATATATACCAAAAACACATCAAAAATTCAATTTGTATTAAAATAAATATACAAAAACACATACAATAATTAAATTTGTATTGAAATAGATATGCAAAATACATATAAAACAATGTAAATTTGTTTCAAAATATATATACGAATACACATAATATAACGTAGATTTCTATAAAAATATATATACAAAGTACACATAAAATGAAGTAAATACGTATAAAAAAATGTATACAAAATACACATAAAATAATGTAAAAACGTATAAAAATATATATACAAAATACATATCAAATAATGTAAATTCGTGTCAAAAAAAATAAACAAAATATCATGAAAAAAATGTGTATTTGTATAAAAATAGATAATAGATAATAAATTTGTATAAAATATATATGCAAGATACACATTAAATAATGTAAATATGTATAAAAAAGTATATACAAAAAACAAATAGAATAATGTTACATCGTATCAAAATAAATACACCGAATATTAATAAAATAATGTAAATTTGTATGTAAATAAAGATGCAAAATTCCCACAAAATAGCGCATTTCTTATAAAAATATATATACCAAAATACACATAAAATATTTAAATTTGCATTGAAATAAATATACAAAATGCACATACAATAATGTAAATTTGTATTGAAAGAGATATGCAAAAATACATATAAAACAATGTAAATTTGTTTCAAAATATATATACGAATACAAATAAAAAAACGTAGATTTCTATAAAAATATATATACAAAATACACATAAAATAATGTAAATATGTATAAAAAAATATATACAAAACACAAATAGAATAATGTAAAATCGTATCAAAATAAATACACAGAATATTATTAAAACAAAGATGCAAAATACCCATTAAATAACGCATTTTTTAATAAAAATATATATACCAAAATACGCATGAAAAAATGAATTTGTATTAAAATAAATATACAAAATACACATACAATAAGGTAGATCTGTATTGAAATAGATATGCAAAATACATATAAAGCAATGTAAATTTGTTTCATAATATATATACGAATACACATAAAATAACGTAGATTTGTATAAAAATATATATACAAAATACACATAAAATTCAGTAAATACGTATATGAAAATGTATACAAAATACACATAAAATAATGTAAATTCGTATCAAAATAAATAAACAAAATACCAATAAAAGAATATGTATTTGTATAAATATAAATATACAAAATACACATAAAATAACGTAAATTTGTATAAAACTATATACAAAAATAAACAGAAGTAATTAAATTCGTATAAAGATAGATATACAAAATACAGATAAAATAAGCTAAATTTGAATTGAAATGTATATACAAAATACATAAAATAATGTAAATATGTATCGAAATATTTATAAAAATACATATAATAACGTAAATTTGTTTAAAAATATATAAACAAAATACACATTAAGTAATGTAAATACGTATAAGAAATATATATAAAATATACATATAATCATGTAATTCGTATCAAACTAAATAAACAAAATATCAATAAAATAATGTAAATTTGTATGAGAAAACATATACAATTACATATAAAATAACGCTAATTTCTATAAAAATATATGTCCAAAAATGAACATAAAATAAAGTAACTTTGGATAAAAATATATATACAAAACACACAATAATGTAAATGCGTACGTAAAATAACCTAAATTTGTATAAAACTATATACAAAAATACACAAAAAATACTTTAAATTTGTCTGAAAAGAAATATACAAAATACACATAAAATTCGGTTAATTTGTATTGAAATACTTATACAAAATACACATAAAATAATGTAAGTTTGAAAGAAAATATATAAACAAATACACATATAATAACGTAAATTTGTATGAAATATATATACAAAATACACATTAAATAATGTTAATATGTATAAAAAAATATATACAAAACACAAATAGAACAATGTAAAGTCGTATCAAAATATATACACAGAATATTAATAAAATAATGTAAATTTGTATGAAAACTAAGATGCAAAATACCTATAAAATAACGCATTTTTTATAAAATTATTGATACCAAAATACACATAAAATATTTGAACTTGTATTAAAATAAATATACAAAATGCACATACAATAAGGTAAATTTTTATTGAAATAGATTTGCAAAATACATATAAAATAATGTAAATTTGTTTCAAAATACATATACTAATACACATAAAATAACGTAGATTTCTATAAAAATACATATACAAAATACACATAAAATTAAGTAAATACGTATAAAAAATGTATACAAAATACACATAAAATAATGTAAATTCGTATAAATGTAAATAAACAGTATACCAATAAAAGAATGTGTATTTGTATAAATATAAATATACAAAATGCACATAAAATAACGTAAATTTATATAAAACTATATACATAAAATAACGCAAATTTCTATAAAAATATATGTACAAAAATGAACATTAGATAAATTTGCATAAAAATATATATACAAAACACACAGATAATGTAAATGAGTATAAAAATATGTATACAAAATACCTATGAAATAATCTAAATTCGTATGGAATTAAATTAAGAAATACCAATAAAATAATGTAATTTTAGATGAAAATATATATACAAAATACACATAAAATAACCTAAATACAAATACAAATATACACATAAAATAATTTAAAATTGAATGAAATAAATATACAAATTAAGCATAAAATAAGGTAAATTTGCAATGAAATATATGAAAAAATACACTTAAAATAATATAAATTTGTATGAAAATATATATACAAATACACATTAAATAACATGAATTTGTATAAAATTTGTATCAAAATATATACTTATACACACAATAAAATAATGTAATTTTTTATGAAAATGTATATACAAAATACACATAAAATAATTTAAATACGTAGAAAAATATATATACAAAAAACACATAAAATAGTGTAAATATGTATGAAAATATATAAACAAATACACATAAAATAATGTAAATTTTGATAAAATATATATACAAAATGAACATTAAATAATGTAAATATATATATAAAAAAATATATACAAAAAACACATAGAATAATGTTAAATCGTATCAAAATAAATAAAGAGAATATCAATAAAATAATGTGAATTTGTATATATATGAAAATAAAGATGCAAAATATCCATATAATAACGCATATTTGCATAAAAATATAAATACAAAAATACATATAAAATAATTAAATTTGTATTAAAATAAATATACAAAATGCATTACAATAAAAGTAAATTTGTATTGAAATAGATATGCAAAATACACATTAATAATGTAAATTTGTATCAAAATATATATACGAATACTCATAAAACAGAGTAAATTTTTTTGAAAATATACATACAAAAGAGATATACAAAATACACATATAACTAGTTAAATTTGTATTTAAATACATGTACAAAAAACACATAAAATAATGTAGATTTGTATGAAATGAAAACAAATACTTTTTATATAAAATATATATACAAAATACACATAGAATAATGTAAAATCATATTAAAATAAATACACAGAATATCAATAAAATAATGTAAAATTGTATGAAAATAAAGATGCAAAATACCCATAAAATAAAGCATATTTTTATAAAATTACATATACAAAAATACACATAGATTAATCAAATTTGTATTAAAATTAATATAAAAAAAGCACATACAATAAGGTAAATTTATATTAAAAAAAATATGCAAAATACACATAAAACAATGTAAATTTGTTTCAAAATATATATACGAATACACATAAAATAACGCAGATTTCTATAGAAATATATATATACAAAATACATTTGAAATAATGTAAATACGTATAAAAATATATATACAAAATACACATTAAATAATGTTAATTCGTGTCAAAATAAGTAAAAAAAATATCATAAAAAGAATGTGTTTTTGTATGAAAAGATATACAAAATACACATAAAAGAACCTAAATTTGTATAAAACTATATACAAAAATACACAAAATTATTTAAACTTGTATGAAAATAAATATACAAAAAACATATAAAATTAGGTAAATTTGTATTGAAATACATATACAAAAAAAAACATAAAATAATGTAAATTTGAATGAAAATATATAAACATATAGACTTAAAATAACGTAAATTTGTATCATATATATATATAAAAAACAAATTAAATAATGTAAATATGTTTAAAAAAAATATATACAAAACACAAATAAAATAATGTAAAATCGTATCAAAATAAAAACAGAAAATATTGATAAAATAATGTTAATTTGTATGAAAATTAAGATGCAAAATACCCATAAAATAACGCATTTTTTATAAAAATATATATACGAAAAAACATAAAATATTTGATTTTGTATAAAAATAAATAGATATACAAAATACACATAAAATAAGCTAAATTTGAATCGAAATATATATACAAAATACATAAAATAATGTAAATTTGTATCAAAATGCTTATACAAATACACATATAATAACGTAAATTTGTATAAAAATATATAAACAAAATACACATTAAATAATGTAAATACGTAAAAAAAAATGTACAAAATACACAAATAATCATGTAATTCGTATCAAAATAAATAGACAAAATACCAATAAAATAATGTAAATTTCTATGAGAAAACATATACAAAATACACATAAATAACGCAAATATCAATAGAAATATACATAATATAATATATTTTTATACATATTTAAAATATTTAATGTATATTTTGTATATATATTTTATCCAAATTTACGTTATTTTATATGTATTTGTTTATATATTTTCATACAAATTTACATTATTTATTTGAGTTCTGAATATGTATTTCGATACAAATTTGCCTAAATTTATTTGTATTTTGCAGATATATTTTCAAACAAATTTAAATTATTTTTGTGTATTTTTGTATATATTTTTATACAAATTTTAGTTATTTTCTTTGTTTTTGTATATATTTTACAAATAAACATTCTTTTATTGGAATTTTGTGTATTTAATTTTACAATTTACATTATTTTATGTGTATTTTGTATATATTTTTTTCTACGTATTTAAATTATTTTATGTGTATTTTATATGTACGTTTTCATAAAAATTTACGTTATTTTATTGTGTGTATCCGTATATATTTTGAAACAAATTTTATACAAATTCATGTTATTTTATGTGTATTTGTATATATTTTCATACAAATTGATATTATTTTATGTGTATTCTTACATATATTTTATTACAAATTTACCTTATTTTATGTTTATTTTGTATATTTATTTCATTCAATTTTAAATTATTTAATGTGTATATTTGTATTTGCTTTTGCGTTATTTTATGTGTGTTTTCTATATATATTTTCATCCAAAATTACGTTATTTTATTGTTATTTTCTTAATTTAACTCGATACGAATATAGATTATTTCATAGGTATTTTGTATACATATTTTTATACTCATTTACATTATATAATGTGTGTTTTGTATATATTTTTTTATGCAAACTAATTTTATGTGCATTTTTGTACATATATTTTTATAGAAACTTAAAACGTTATTTTATGTGTATTTTGTTTATGTTTTCTCATACAAATTTACATTATTTAATTAGTTTTTTGTTTATTTATTTTGGTACGAATGACTTGATTATTTATGTATTTTGTAAATATTTTTTATACGTATTTACATTACTTAATGTGTATTTTGTTTATATATCTTTTACAAATTTACGTTATTATATGTGTATTTGTTAAAATATTTTGAAACAATTTACATATATATATATATAAAAAAAAAATATATATATATATATATATATATATATATATATATATATATATATATATATATATATATATATATATATATATATATATATATATATATATATATATATATATATATATATATATATATATATATATATATATATATATATATATATATATATATATATATATATATATATATATATATATATATATATATATATATATATATATATATATATATATATATATATATATATATATATATATATACATAAATATTGTATTTTGTATATACATTTCAATTCAAATTTAGCTTATTTTATCTGTATTTTATATCTATTTTCATACAGAAATCTGTGTATTTTGTAGTTTTATACAAATTTACGTTATTTATGTATTTTGTATATTTATATTTATACAAATACACATTCTTTTATTGGTATTTTGTTTATTTATTTTGATACAATTTACATTATTTTATGTGTATTTTGTATACATTTCTTATACGTATTTACTTCATTTTATGTATTTTGTATATATATTTTATACAAATCTACGTTATTTTATATTCGTATATATATTTGAAACAAATTTACATTGTTTTATATGTTTTTGCATATATATTTCAATACAGATTTACCTTATTGTATGTGTATTTAGTATAATTATTTTATTACAAAATAATTGTTTGTGTGTATTTTTTTTATATATATTTTTATAAAAAATGCGTTATTTAATGGTTTTTTTGCATCTTTATTTTCATACAAATTTACATTGTTTTATTAATATTCTGTGTATTTATTTTGATACGATTTTACATTATTCTATTTGTGTTTTCTATATATTTTTTTTATACATATTTACATTATTTAATGTGTATTTTGTATATTTTAAAACAAATTTTCGTTATTTAATGCGCATCTGTTAAAATATTTTGATACAAATCTACATTATTTTATGTATTTTGTATATATATTTCAATACAAATTTAGTTTATTTTATGTATATTTTGTATATCTATTTTCATTCGTATCAAAAGAAATAAAGAAAATAGCAATAAAATAATGCAAATTTGTATGAGAAAACATATACAAACACACATAAATTAACGCAAATTTCTAAAAAAATATATGTACAAAAATGCACATAAAATAAAGTAAATTTGCATAAAAATATATATACAAAACACACATTAAATAATGTTAATGCGTACATAAAATAACATAAATTTGTATGAAACTATATACAAAAATACACAAAAATATTTAAAATTTGTATGAAAAGAAATATACAAAATACACATAAAATTAGGTAAATTTGTATTGAAATACATATACAAAATACACATAGAATAAAGTAAATTTGAATGAAAATATATAAACAAATACACTTAAAATAACGTAAATTTGTATCAAATATATATGCAAGATACACATTAAATAATGTAAATGTGTATAAAAAAATATATACAAAAAAGAAATAGAATAATGTAAAATTCTATCAATATAAATACACAGAATATCAATAAAATAATGTAAATTTATGAAAAGAAAGATGCAAAATTCCCATAAAATAGCGCATTTTTTACAAAAATAAATATACCAAAATACACATAAAATATTTAAATTTGTATTGAAATAAATATACAAAATGCATATACAGTAAGGTAAATATGTATTGAAAGAGATATTAAAAAATACATATAAAACAAAGTAAATTTGTTTCAAAATATATATTCAAATACACATAAAATAACGTAGATTTCTATAGAAATATATATACAAAATACACATAAAACTATGTAAATACGTATAAAAATATATATACAAAATATATATCTAGGTAAATTCGTGTCAAAATAAATAAACAAAATATCATGAAAAGAATGTGTATTTGATTAAAATAAATAATAGATAATAAATTTGTATGAAATATATATGCAAGATACACATTAAATAATGTAAATATGTAAAAAAAAAATATATATACAAAAAACAAAAAGAATAATATGAAATCGTATCAAAATAAATACACCGAATATTAATAAAATAATGTAAATTTGTATGAAAATAAAGATGCAAAATTCCTATCAAATAGCGCATTTCTTATAAAAATATAAATACCAAAATACACATAAGATATTTAAATTTGTATTGAAATAAATATACAAAATGCACATAAAATAAGGTAAACTTGTATTGAAAGATATGCAAAAATACATATAAAACAATGTAAATTTGTTTCAAAATATATATGCGAATACACATAAAATAACGTAGATTTCTATAAAAACATATATACAAAATACACATAAAATTAAGTAAATACGTATAAAAATAGATATATAAAATACACATAGAATAATGTAAAATTGTTTAAAAAAAAAAAAACAGAATATAAATAAAATAATGTAAATTTGTATGAAAATAAAAATGCAAAATACCCATAAAATAAATCATATTTTTATAAAAATACATATACAAAAATACACATAGCACAATTAAATTTGTATTAAAATCAATATAAAAAATTCATATACAATAAGGCAAATTTGTATTGAAAAAAAATGCAAAATACACATAAAACAGTGTAAATCTATATCAAAATCTATATACGAATACTCATAAATCAACGTAGATTTCTATAGAAATATATATACAAATACACATCAAATGATGTAAACACGTGTAAAAATATATATATAAAATACACATTAAATAATGTAAATTCGCGTCAAAATAAATAAACAAAATATCAATAAAAGAATGTGTATTTGTATAAAAATAGATATACAATATACACATAAAATCACCTAAATTTGTATAAAACTATATACAAAAATACACAAAAATAATTTTAATTTGTATGAAAATAAATATACAAAATACACATAAAATTAGGTAAATTTGTATTGAAATACATTTACAAAATACACATAAAATAATGTAAACTTGATTGAAAATATATAAACAAATACACTTAAAATAACGTAAATTGAATAAAATATATATAAAAAATACACATTAAATAATGTAAATATGTATAAAAAAATATATACAAAACACAAATAGAATAATATAAATTCGTATCAAAATAAATACACAGAATATTAATAAAATAATGTAAATTTGTATGAAAATTAAGATGCAAAATACCCATAAAATAACGCATTTTTTATAAAAATATTTATACCAAGACACACATAAAATATTTGAATTTGTATTAAAACAAATATACAAAATGCACATACAATAAGGTAAATTTGTATTGAAATAGATATGCAAAATACATATAAAACCATGTAAATTTGTTTCAAAATATATACGAATACACATAAAATAACGTAGATTTCTATGAAAATAAATATACAAAATACACATAAAATGAAGTAAATACGTATAAAAAAAGGTATACAAAATACACATAAAATAATGTAAACTCGTATCAAAATAAATAAACAAAATACTAATAAAAGAATGTGTATTATATAAATATAAATATACAAAGTACAAATAAAATAACGTAAATTTATATAAAACTATATGCAAAAATACACAAAAGTAATTAAATTTGTGTGAAAATAGATATACAAAATACATGTGTATTTTGTGTATTTATTTTCATATAAATTGAAATTATTTTGTTTATTTTTATATATTTTCATACAAATTTTCGTGATTTTATATGTATTTATTATTTTTCTACAAATATACGTTATTTTATCTTAATTTTGTTTATTGAATTTGAAACAATTTACCTTATTTTGTATATCTATTTTCATACAAATTAAAATACTTCTGTGTATTTTTTGTATATAGTTTATATAATTTTACGTTATTTTATGTATTTTATATTTATACAAATACATTCTTTTATTGGTATTTTGTATATTTATTTTCATACAATTTGCATTATTTTATGTATATTTTTTATACATATTTACTTCATTTATGTGTATTTTGTATATATAGTTTTATAGAAATCTACGTTATTTATGTGTTTTTATATATATATTTTGAAACAAATTTACATTGTTTTATATGTTATTTGTATATTTATTTCAATACAAATTTACCTTATAGTATGTGTTATTTATATATTTATTTCAAATAAAATATAATTATTTGATGTGTATTTTGGTATATATATTTTTATAAATAAAAAAAATGCGTTATATTTATGGTATTTTGCCTCTTTATTTTCATACAAATTTACATTATTTTATTAATATTCTGTGAATTTATTTTGATACGATTTTACATTATTCTATTTGTGTTTTGTATATATATATTTTTTTATACAAATTTACGTTATTTTAAGTGTATTTGTTTATGTCTTTTCATTGAAATTTACATTATTTTATATGTATTTTGTATATGTATTTCAATACAAACTTACCTAATTTTATGTGTATTTTGTATATTTATTTTCATACAAATTAAAAATATTTTTGTGTATTTTTGTATATAGCTTGATACAAATTTAGGTTATTCTATGTGTATTTTGTATATCTATTTTCATTCAAATACACATTCTTTTATTGATATTTTGTTTATTTATTTTGACGCGAATTTACAGTATTTAATGTGTATTTTGTATATATATTTTTATACGTATTTACATCATTTCATGTGTATTTTGTATATATATTCCTATAGAAATCAACGTTATTTTATGTGTATTCGTAAATATATTTTGAAACAAATTGACCATAGAATAATTAAATTTGGATTATTTTATATGTATGTAATGTAAAAATTTATAAAATTAAAGATGCAATATACCCATAAAATAACTCATATTTAAAAAAAAATATATACAAAAATACACATAAAATAATTAAATTTGTATTAAAATAAATATACAAAATACACATACAATAAGGTAGATTTTTATTGAAATAGATATGGAAAAAGCACATAAAATAAAGTAAATTTCTATAAAAATATATACGAATTCACACAATAAAATAACGTAATTTTTTTAGAAAATATATATACAAAAGACACATTAAATAATGTAAATACATAGAAAAATATATTTACAAAATACACATAAAATAATGTAAATTCGTATCAAAATAAATAAACAAAATTTCCTCTAAAAGAATGTATATTTGTAGGAAAATATATATACAAAATACAAATAAAATAACAAAAATTTGTATAAAAATATAAACAAAAATACACAAAAATAATTTAAATTTGTTTGAAAATAGATATGCAAAATACACATGAAATTAGGCAAATTTTTATTGAAATACATATACAAAATACACATAAAATAATGTAAATTTGTATGAAACTATATAAACAAATACACATAAGATAACGTAAATTTCCAAAAAATATATGTACAAAATATGCATTAAATAATGTAAATATGTCTAAAAATATGTATACAAAATACACAGAAAAACGTAAAATCGTATCAAAATAAATAAATACACTATCAATAAAATAATGTAAATTTGTATGAAAATAAAGATGCAAAAATACCCATATAATAAGGCATATTTGTTTAAAAATATATATACAAAAATACACATAAAATAATTAAATTTGTATCAAAATAAATATACAAAAGGCACATACAAAAAAGAAAATTTGTATTGAAATAGATTTGCGAAATACACATAAATAATGTTAATTTGTATCAAAATATATATACGAATACACATAAAATAGAGTAAATTTCTATGAAAATATATATTAAAAATACATATAAAATTATGTAAATAATTATAATATATATATATATATATATATATATATATATATATATATATATATATATATATATATATATATATATATATATTTATATATATATATATATATATATATATATATATATATATATATATACACCTAAAATAATGAAAATTCATATCAAAATCAATAAACAAAATTCCGATATAAGAACGTACAAATTTACGTTATTTTATGTGTATTTGTACATGTATTAAATACAAATTTAACTAATTATATGTGTATTTTGTATATTTATTTTCATACAAATTGAAATTTATTTTTGTTTTTTGTATATTTTATTCAAATTTTCGTAATTTTATGTGTATTTTGTATATTTATTTTCCTTCAAATATACGTTGTTTTATCGGAATTTTGTTTATTTATTTTGATACAATTTTAATTTTTAGGTGTATTTCATATATATATTTTATACTTATTTACATAATTTTATATGTATTTTGAATATATATTTTCATAGAAATTACTCTATATGTATATACAAAAAAACAAAAATAATTTAAATTTGTATGAAAATAAATATACAAAATAAACATAAAATTAGGTAAATTTCTATTTAAATACATATACAAAATACACTTAAAATAATATAAATTTGAAGGAAATAATATAAACAAATACACTTAAAATCACTTTAATTTGTATAAAATATATATAAAATACACATTAAATAATGTAAATATTTATAAAAATATATATACAAAACACAAATAGTATAATATAAAATCGTATCAAAATATATACACAGAATATTGATAAAATAATGAACATTTGTATGAAAACTATGATGCAAAATACCTATAAAATAACGCATTTTTTATAAAATTATATATACCAAAATACACAAAAAATATTGGAATTTTTATTAAAATAAATAGACAAAATGCACATACACTACGGTAAATTTGTGTTGATATAGATATGCAAAATACATATAAAACAATGTAAATTTGTTTCAAAATATATATACGAATACACATAAAATAACGTAGATTTCTATAAATATATATATATATATATATATATATATATATATATATATATATATATATATATATATATATATATATATATATATATATATATATATATATATATATATATATATATATATATATATATATATATATATATAAATATATTTATATATATATATATATATATATATATATATATATATATATATATATATATATATATATACAAAATACAAATAAAATTAAGTAAATACGAATCAAAAATGTATACAAAATACACATAAAATAATGTAAATTCGTATAAATATAAATAAACAAAATACCAATAATTATTTGTATAAATATAAATATACAACATGCACATAAAATAACGTAAATTTGTATTAAACTATATACAAAAATACACAGAAGTAATTAAATTTCTATGAAAATAGATATACAAAATACACACAAAATAAGCTAAATTTGAATTGAAATATATAAACAAAATGCTTAAAATAAAGTAAATTCGTTTCAAAATATTTTTAACAAATACACATATAATAACGTAAATTTGTAAAAAAATATATAAACAAAATACACATTAAATAATGTAAATACGTATAAAAAAAATATTTACAAAATACACAAATAATCAAGTCATTCGTATCAAAATAAATAAACGACCTGAGGATGTACTTTTCCGATTTCCCGTGGAATGATTATTGCTTCCAGGATAGAGACCCCTCTGTGTGTGCTCAGCGCATCACAGAGGTGATTGTCTCTGGAATGGAGGCATACATTCCTCGTTCTTTCTCTACTCCTCACGCTAAAAAGCCTTGGTTTAATCACGCTTGTTCTCGTGCTGTCAATGATAGAGAGGTAGCTTACAAAAGATACCAGAGCCTTCAAACTAATGCTAATTATGAACTTTACATTTCTGCCCGAAATCGTGCCAAATCTATTCTCCGACTAACCAAAAATTCTTTCATTAATAGAAAATGTCAAAACCTTGCTTTCTCTAACTCTTCCCGTGACTTCTGGCATCTAGCCAAAAACATCTCCTCCAACTTCACTTCTTCATCTTTCCCTCCACTCCTCAGTCCTGACAGCAACACTGCCGTCTCATCTATCTCTAAGGCTGATCTCTTCTCTCAAACTTTTCTAAAACTCCACTCTGGACGATTCTGGGCATATTCCTCCTACTCATCCCCCCTCTGACTCCTTTATGCCTGTTATAAAGATTCTTCAAAATGATGTTTTCTATGCCCTCTCTGGCCTCAATCCTCAGAAGGCTTATGGACCTGATGGAGTGCCTCCTATTGTCCTTAGAAACTGTGCCTCCGTGCTGTCACCCTGCCTGGTCAAACTCTTTCGCCTCTGCCTGTCAGCATCTACCTTTCCTTCTTGCTGGAAGTATGCCTTCACACAGCCTGTACCTAAGACGGGTGACCGCTCCAATCCCTCAAACTACCGTCCTATTGCTTTACTTTCTTGTCTATCTAAAGCTTTTGAATCAATCCTTAACCGTAAGATTCAAAAGCACCTTTCCACTTCTGACCTTCTATCTGCTCGCCAGTATGGGTTCCGCAAGGGGCGTTCTACTGGTGATCTCCTAGCCTTCTTAACTGACTCTTGGTCATCCTCTCTTAGCCGTTTCGGTGAAACTTTTGCTATTGCGCTGGACATATCAAAAGCTTTTGATAGGGTCTGGCACAAATCTTTGCTTTCTAAACTACCCTCCTACGGTTTCTATCCTTCTCTCTGTAACTTTATCTCCAGTTTCCTTTCTGACCGTTGTATTTCTGCCGTGGTAGACGGTCACTGTTCTTCCCCTAAATCTATTAACAGTGGTGTCCCACAGGGTTCTGTCCTATCTCCCACTCTTTTTCTGTTGTTCATTGATGATCTTCTTTCCAAAACGAACTGTCCTATCCATTCCTACGCCGATGATTCCACTCTGCATTATTCAACTTCTTTTAATAGAAGACCCACCCTTCAGGAACTTAACGACTCAAGGCTGGAGGCTGCAGAACGCTTAGCCTCAGACCTTACTATTATTTCCGATTGGGGCAAGAAGAACCTGGTGTCCTTCTACGCCTCAAAAACACAGTTTCTCCACCTATCCACTCGACACAATCTTCCACACAACTATCCCCTATTCTTTGACAACACCCAGCTATCACCTTCCTCAACACTAAACATCCTCGGTCTATCCTTAACTCAAAATCTCAACTGGAAACTTCATATCTCATCTCTTACTAAATCAGCTTCCTCGAGGCTGGGCGTTCTGTACCGTCTCCGCCAGTTCTTCTCCCTGCACAGTTGCTGTCCATATACAGGGGCCTTGTCCGGCCTCGTATGGAGTATGCATCTCATGTGTGGGGGCTCCCTCACACAGCTCTTCTGGACAGAGTGGAGGCAAAGGCTCTTCGTCTCATCAGCTCTCCTCCTCATACTGATAGTCTTCTACCTCTTAAATTCCGCCGCAATGTTGCCTCTCTTTCTATCTTCTATCGATATTTCCACGCTGACTGCTCTTCTGAACTTGCTAACTGCATGCCTCCCCCCCTCCCGCGGCCCCGCTGCACTCGACTTTCTACTCATGCTCATCCCTATACTGTCCAAACCCCTTATGCAGGAGTTAACCAGCATCTTCACTCTTTCATCCCTCACGCTGGTAAACTCTGTAACAATCTCCCTTCATCTGGAGTTCCTCCTGCCTACGACTTGAACTCTTTCAAGAGGAGGGTATCAGGACACCTCTCCTCCCGAAACTGACTTATCTTTCGGCCACCTCTTTGGATTCTTTTTAGGAGCAGCGAGTAGCGGGCTTTTTTTTTTTTTTATTAATGTTTACTTTTTTGTGCCCTTGAGCTGTCTCCTTTGCTGTAAAAAAAAAAAAAAATAAAAAAAAATAAATAAAGTAAATTTGTATGAGAAAACATATACAAAATACACATAAAATAACGTTTTAAGTTTCTATAAAATATATGTGCAAAATGCACATAAAATTAGTTTATAAAAAATATATACAAAACACACATTATATAATGTAAATGAGTATAAAATACGTATACAAAATACCTATGAAATAATCTAAATTCGTATCGAGTTAAATTAAGAAAATAACAATAAAATAATGTAATTTTGGATGAAAATTCATATATAAAACACACATAAAATATCCTAAATAAAAATACAAATGTACACATTAAATAATTTAAAATTGAATGAAATAAATATACAAAATAAACATAAAATAAAATTAAATTGTAATAAAATATATGTAAGAATACACATGAAATAATATAAATTTGTATGAAAATATATATACAAATACACATAAAATAACATAAATTTGTATGAAATTTGATTCAAAATATATACGAATACACACAATAAAATAACGTAAATTTTTATGAAAATGTATATATAAAATACACATAAAATAGTTTAAATACGTAGAAAAATATATATACAAAATACACATAAAATAATGTAAATTCGTAAAAAATTAGATACACGATATTCCAATAAAAGAATGTATATTTGTAGGAAAATATATATACAAAAAACAAATAAAATAACTAAAATTTGTATAAAAATATATACAAAAATACACAAAAATAATTTAAGTTTGTTTGTAAATAGATATGCAAAATACACATAAATTTAGGCAAATTTGTATTGAAATACATTTACAAAACTCACATAAAATAATGTAAATTTGTATGAAAATATATAAACAAATACATATAAAATCACGTAAATTTGGATAAAATATATATACAAAATATACATTAAATATTTTAAATATGTATAAAAATATATTATATTATATATATTTTTATTGATATTTGCGTTAAATATGTGTATTTGTATATGTTTTCTCATAAAATTTACATTATTTTATTAGTATTTTGTCTATTTATTCTGATACAATTACATGATTATTTATGTATTTTGTACATTTTTTTATACGTATTTACATTATTTAATGTGCATTTGTTTATATATTTTATACAAATTACGTTATTATATGTATTTGTATAGGTATTTTGATACAAATTTACATTATTTTATGTATTTTGTATATATATTTCAATTCAAATTTAGCTTATTTTATGTATTTTGTATATTAATTTATTTTAATACAAAATCAAATATTTTATGTTTTTTCGTATATATATTTTTATAAAAAATGCGTTATTTTATGGGTATTTTGCATCTTAATTTTCATACAAATTTACATTATTTTATTAATATTTTCTGTATTTATTTTGATATGATTTTACATTATTTGTATTTGTATATTTTTTTATACATATTTACAATATTTAATGTTTTTTTGTATATATATTTGATACAAATTTACGTTATTTTAAGTCTATATGTTTATATATTTTCATTCAAATTTACATTATTTTATGTGTATTTTGTATAAGTATTTCAATACAAATTTACCTATTTTTTATGTATTTTGTATATTTATTTTCATACAAGTTTAAATTATTTTTGTGTATTTTTGTATATAGTTTTATACAAATCTAGGTTATTTTGTGTATTTTGTATATCTTTTTTCATACAAATACACATTCTTTTCATGATATTTTGTTGATTTATTTTGACACGAATTAATATTATTTAATGTGTATTTTGTATATATATTTTTATGCGTATTTACATTATTTCAAGTGTATTTTGTATATATATTTCTATAGAAATCTGCGTTATCTTATGTGTATTCGTATATATATATTTTGAAACAAATTTACATTGTTTTATGTGTATTTGCATAATTTTTCAATACAAATTTACCTTATTGTATGTGCATTTTGTATATTAAATTTCATACAAATTTGATTAATCTATGTGTATTTTTGTATATGTATTTTTATAAAAATATGCTTTATTTTATGGGTATTTTGCATCTTTATTTTCATACATATTTACATTATTTTATTGATATTCTGTGTATTTATTTTGATATGTTTTTACATTATGCTATGTGTATTTTGTATATATTTTTTATATAAAATGTATTTGTTTTCATTTCATACAAATCTACATTTTTTTATGTGTTTTTTGTACATGTATTTAAATACAAATTTAACTAGTTATATGTGTATTTTGTATATCTATTTTGTATGTATATTTTCATAGAAATTTACTCTATTTTATAAGTATTCGTATATATATTTTGATACAAATTTACATTATTAATGTGTATTTTGCATATCTATTTCAATACAAATTTACTTTATTGTACATTTTGTATATTTATTTTAATACAAATTTAATTATTTTATATGTATTTTGTATATATTTTTATGCAAATATGCGTTATTATATGGATATTTTGCATCTTTATTTTCATACAAATTTACATTATTATATTGATATTCTCTTTATTTATTTTGATACGATTTAACATTATTCTATGTGTTTTTTGTATATATTTTTTTTATACATATTTACATTATTTAATGTTCATTTTGTATATATATTTTATCCAAATTTACATTATTTCATGTGTATTTGTTTATATATTTTCATACATATTTACATTATTTTATGTATTTTTTGTATATATATTTTTCTACGTATTTAAATTATTTTATGTGAATTTTGTATATACATTTTCATAAAAAAATTACGTTATTTTATTGTGTGTATAAGTATATATTTTGATACAAATTTTATACAAATTCATGTTATATAATGTGTATTTGTATATATATTTTCATACAAATTTATATTATTTTATGTGTATTTTTTCATATATTTCATTACAAATTTTCCTTATTTTATGTTTATTTTGTATATTTATTTCATTCAATTTTAAATTATTTTATGTGTATATTTGTATTTGTATTTAGGTTATTTTATATGTATTTTGTATATATATTTTCATCCAAAATTACATTATTATATTGGTATTTTCTTAATTTAATTCGATACGAATTTAGATTATTTCATAGGTATTTTGTATACATATTTTTATACTCATTTACATTATCTAATGTGTGTTTTGTATATATATTTTTATTCAAATTTATTTTATGTTCATTTTGTACATATATTTTTATAGAAATTTGCGTTATTTTATGTATATAGTTTTATATAAATTTACGTTATTTTATGTGTATTTTGAATATTTATATTTATACAAATACACATTCTTTATTATATTGTTTATTTATATTTATGCAATTTACATTCTTTTATGTGTATTTTGTATACATTTTTTTATACGTATTTACTTAATTTTATGTGTATTTTGTATATGTATTTTTATAGAAATCTACGTTATTTTATGTGTATTCGCATATTTATTTTGAAACAAATTTACATTATTTTATATGTATTTTGCATATCTATTTCAATAAAAATTTACCTTATTGTATGTGCATTTTGTATATTTATTTTGATACAAATTCAAATATTTTATGTGTATTTTGGTATCAATAATTTTATAAAAAAATGCGTTATTATATAGGTATTTTGCATCTTAATTTTCATACAAATTTACATTATTTTATTAATATTCTGTGTATATATTTTGATACGATTTTACATTATTCTATTTGTGTTTTGTATATATTTTTTTATACATATTTACATTATTTAATGAGTATTTTGTATATATATTTCATACAAATTTACGTTATTATATGTGTATTTATTTATATATTTTCTTTCAAATTTACATTATTTTATGTGTATTTTGTATATGTATTTCAATAGAAATTAACCTAATTTTATGTGTATTTTGTATATTTCTTTTCATACAAATTTAAATTATTTTTGTGTATTTTTTTATATAGTTTTATACAAATTTACGCATTTACATTATTTAATGTGTGTTTTGTATATATATTTTTATCCAAAGTTAATTTATTTTACGTTCATTTTTGGACATATATTTTTATAGAAATTAGCGTTATTTTATATGTATTTGTATATGTTTTCTCATACAAATTTACCTTATTTTATTGCTATTTTGTTTATTTAGTTTGATTCGAGTTACATGATTATATGTGTATTTTGTACATATTTTTTATACGTATTTACATTACTTAATGTGTATTTTGTTTATATATTTTTAAATAAATTTACGTTATTATACGTATTTTTATAAATATTTTGATACAAATTTACATTATTTTATGTATTTTGTATATACATTTCAATTCAAATTTAGCTTATTTTATCTGTATTTTATATATCTATTTTCATACGAATTTAATTACTTCTGTGTATTTTTGTATATAGTTTTATACAAATTTACGTTATTTTATGTGTATTTTGTATATTTATATTTATACAAATACACATTCTTTTATTGGTATTTTGTTTATTTATTTTGATACGAATCTACATTATTTTATGTGTATTTTGTATACATTTTTTATACGTATTTACTTCATTTTACGTGTATTTTGTATATATATTTTTATACAAATCTACGTTATTTTATGTGTATTCGTATATATATTTTGAGACAAATTTACATTGTTTTATATGTATTTTGCATATCTATTTCAATACAGATTTACCTTATTGTATGTGTATTTTGTATATTTACTTTAATACAAATAAAAAAATTTATGTGTATTTTTGTATATATATTTAAAAAAAAAAAAAGCGTTATTTTATGGGTATTTTGCTTCTTTATTTTCATACAAATTTACATAATTTCATTAATATTCTGTGTATTTATTTTGATACGATTTTCCATTATTCTATTTGTGTTTTGTATGTATTTTTTTTATATTTTTTTTATTTTTATATCTATTTTCATTCAAATTCAAATTATTTCATGTGTATATATTTATTTGTATTTACGTTATTTTATGTGTATTTTCTATATATATTTTCATTCAAAATTACATTATTTTATCGGTATTTTGTTCATTTATTTCGATACGAATTTAGATTATTTCATGTGTATTTTCTATACATATATTCATATAGAGTAAATTTCTATGAAAATATATATTCAAAATACATATAAAATTTTGTAAATAAGTATAAAAATATATATATCAAATACACCTGAAAAAAAATGAAAATTCGCATCAAAATAAATAAATAAAATTCCGATAAAAGAGCGTATATTTGTAGGAAAATAATATACAAAATACACATAAAATTACGAAAATTTGAATAAAAATATATACAAAAATACACAAAATTAATTTCAATTTGAATGAAAATAGATATACAAAATACACATATAATTAGTTAAATTTGTATTTAAATACATGTACAAAATACACATAAAATAAAGTAAATTTGTATGAAATGAAAACAAATTCACATAAAATAACGTACATTTGTATAAAATAGATATACAAAATATACATAGAATAATGTAAAATCGTATCAAAATAAATACACAGAATATCAATAAAATAATGTAATTTTGTATGAAAATAAAGATGCAAAATACCCATAAAATAAAGCATATTTTTTTCAAAATACATATACAAAAATACACATAGAATAGCTAAATTTGTATTAAAATTAATATACAAAATGCACGTACAATAAGGTAAATTTGTATTGAAAAAATATGCAGAATGCATATAAAACAATGTATATTTGTTTCAAAATACATATACGAATACACATAAAATAACGTATATTTCTATAGAAATATATATACAAAATACACATGAAATGACGTAAATACGTATAAAAATATATATACACAATACACATTAAATAATGTGAATTCGCGTCAAAATAAATAAACAAAATATCAATAAAAAATGTGTATTTGTATGAAAATAGATATACAAAATACACATAAAATATTGTAAATTTGTATAAAACTCTATACAAAAATACACAAAAAATAATTTAAATTTGTATAAAATATATATACAAAATACACATAAAACTTGTTAAATTTCTATTGAAATACATATACAAAATACACATAAAATAATGTAAATTTGAATGAAAATATATAAACAAATACACTTAAAATAACGTAAATTTGTATGAAGTATATATAGAAAATACACATTAAATAATGTAAATATGTATAAAAAAATATATACAAAACACAAATAAAATAATGTAAAATAGTATCAAAATAAATACACAGAATATTAATAAAATAATGTAAATTTGTATGAAAATAAAGATGCAAAATACCCGTAAAACAACGCTTTTTTTTATGAAAATATATATACCAAAATATACATAAAATATTTAAATTTGTATTACAATAAATATACAAAATGCACATACAATAAGGTAAATTTGTATTGAAATAGATATGCAAAATACACATAAAACAATGTAAATTTGTTTCAAAATATATATACGAATACACATAAAACAACGTAGATTTCTATAAAAATATATATACAAAATACACATAAAATGAAGTAAATACGTATAAGAAAATGTATACAAAATACCCATAAAATAATGTAAATTCGTATCAAAATAAATAAACTAAATGCCAATAAAAGAATGTTTACTTGTATGAATATAAATATACAAAATACACATAAAATAACGTAAAATTGTATAAAACTATATACAAAAATAAAATAAAAATAATTAAATTTGTATGAAAATAGATATACAAAAGACACATAAAATAAGCTAAATTTGAATTGAAATAAATATAGAAAATACATAAAATAATGTAAATTTGTATCAAAATATATATTCAAATACATATATAATAACGTAAATTTGTTTAAAAATATATAAACAAAATACACATTAAATAATGTAAATACGTATAAAAGATATGTACGTAATGTAAAAATTTATAAAATTTAAGATGCAAAATACCCATAAAATAACTCATATTTAAAAATATATATATATATATATATATATATATATATATATATATATATATATATATATATATATATATATATATATATATAAAATACATTAAATAATTGAATTTGTGTTAAAATAAATATACAAAATACACTTACAATAAGGTAGATTTTTATTGAAATAGATATGCAAAAAACACATAAAATAATGAATTTTTTTATCAAAATATATACGAATTCACACAATAAAATTACATAAATTCTTATGAAAATATATATACAAAATACACATAAAATAATGTAAATACATAGAAAAATATATATACAAAATACACATAAAATAATTTAAATTCGTATCAAAATAAATATACAAAATTTCCTCTAAAAGAATGTATATTTGTAGGAAAATATATATACAAAAGACAAATAAAATAAAAAAAATTTGTATAAAAATATATACAAAAATACACAAAAATAATTTATTAGGTAAATTTGTATTGAAATACATATAAAAAATACACTTAAAATAATGTAAATTTGAATGAAATTATATAAACAAATACACTTAAAATAACGTTAATTTGTATAAAATATATATAAAAAATACACATTAAATAATGAAAATATGTATAAAAAAATATATACAAAACACAAATAGTATAATATAAAATCGTATCAAAATATATACACAGAATATTAATAAAATAATGTACATTTGTATAAAAACTAAGGTGCAAAATACCTATAAAATAACGCATTTTTTATAAAATTATATATACCAAAATACACATAAAATATTTGAATTTGTATTAAAATAAATATACAAAATGCACATTAAATAAGGTAAATTTGTATAGAAATAGATATGCAAAAAACATATAAAACAATGTAAATTTGTTTCAAAATATATATACGAATACACATAAAATAACCTAGATTTATATATATATATATATATATATATATATATATATATATATATATATATATATCTATATATATATATATATATATATATATATATATATATATATATATATAAATTAGATATAAAATTAAGTAAATACGAATCATAAATGTATACAAAATACACATAAAATAATGTAAATTCGTATAAATATAAATAAACAAAATACCAATAAGTGAATGTGTATTTGTATAAATATAAATATACAAAATGCACCTAAAATAACGTAAATTTGTATTAAACTATATACAAAAATACACAGAAGTAATTAAATTTGTATGAAAATAGATATACAAAATACACACAAAATAAGCTAAATTTGAATTGAAATATATATACAAAATACATAAAATTAAGTAAATTCGTTTCAAAATATTTTTAACAAATACACATATAATAACGTAAATTTGTAAAAAAAAATATATAAACAAAATACACATTAAGTAATGTAAATACGTATAAAAAAATATTTACAAAATACACAAATAATCAAGTCATTCGTTTTAAGTTTCTATAAAAATATATGTACAAAAATGCACATAAAATTAGTTTGCATAAAAAAATATATACAAAACACACATTAGATAATGTAAATGAGTATAAAAATATGTATACAAAATAACTATGAAATAATCTAAATTCGTATCGAGTTAAATTAAGAAAATTACAATAAAATAATGTAATTTTGGATGAAAATATATATAGAAAAACACATAAAATAACCTAAATACAAATACAAATAAACACATTAAGTAATTTAAGATTGAATGAAATAAATATACAAAATAAACATAAAATAAGGTAAATTTGTAATAAAATATATGTAAGAATACACATAAAATAATATAAATTTGTATGAAAATATATAAACAAATACACATAAAATAACATGAATTTGTATAAAATTTGTTTCAAAATATATACGAATACTCACAATAAAATAACGTAAATTTTTATGAAAATGTATATATAAAATACACATAAAATAGTTTAAATACGTAGAAAAATATATATACAAAATACACATAAAATAATGTAAATTCGTAAAAAAATAAATACACAAAATTCCAATAAAAGAATGTATATTTGTAGGAAAATATATATACAAAAAAAAAAAAAACTAACATTTATATAAAAAATATATACAAAAATACACAAAAATAATTTAAATTTGTTTGAAAATAGATATGCAAAATACACATAAAGTTAGGCAAATTTGTATTGAAATACATATACAAAACTCACATAAAATAATGTAAATTTGTATGAAAATATATAAACAAATACATATAAAATCACGTAAATTTGGATAAAATATACATATACAAAATATACATTAAATATTTTAAATACGTATAAAAATATATTATATTATATATATTTTTATTGATATTTGCGTTATTTATGTGTATTTTGTATATGTTTTCTCATAGAAATTTACATTATTTTATTGGTATATCGTCTATTTATTTTGATACGGATTACATGATTATTTGTGTATTTTTTACATTTTTTTTATACGTATTTACATTATTTAATGTGTATTTTGTTTATATATTTTTATACTAATTTACGTTATTATATGTGTATTTGTATATGTATTTTGATACAAATTTACATTATTTTATGTATTTTGTATATATATTTCAATTCAAATTTAGCTTATTTTATGTGTATTTTTTATATCTATTTATTTTAATACAAAATCAAATATTTTTTGTTTTTTCGTATATATATTAAAAAAAAAAGCGTTATTTTATGGGTATTTTGCATCTTAATTTTCATACAAATTTATATTATTTTATTAATATTTTCTGTATTTATTTTGATACGATTTTACATTATTTTATTTGTGTTTTGTATATATTTTTTTTTATACATATTTACATTATTTAATGTGTTTTTTGTATATATATTTGATACAAATTTTAAGTAATTTTAAGTCTATATGTTTATATATTTTCATTCAAATTTACATTATTTTAAGTGTATTTTGTATACGAATTTACATTGTTTTATATGTAATTTGTATATATATTTTTATACACATTTACATTATTTATTATTTATTTTGAATATATATTTTTATACAAATTCATGGTATTTTATGTGTATTTGTATATATATTTTCATATAAATTTACATTATTTTATGTGTATTTTGTACATATATTTTATTACAAATCTACCTTATTTTATGTTTATTTTGTATGTGTATTTTGTATATTTATATTTATCCAAATACACATTCTTTTATTGGTATTTTGTTTATTTATTTTAATTCGAATTTACATTATTTTATGTGTATTTTGTATACATTTTTTTATACGTATTTACTTAATTTGATGTGTATTTTGTATATATATTTTTATAGAAATCAACGTTATTTTATTTGTATTCGTATATATATTTTGAAACAAATTTACATTGTTTTATATGTATTTTTGCATATCTCTTTCAATACAAATTTACCTTATTGTATGTGCATTTTGTATATTTATTTCAATACAAATTTAAATATTTTATGTGTATTTTGGTATATATATTTTTATAAGAAATGCGCTATTTTATGGGAATTTTGCATCTTTATTTTCATACAAACTTACATTATTTTATTTTCATAGAAATTTACTCTATTTTATGAGTATTCGTATATATATTTTGATACAAATTTACATTATTGATGTGTATTTTGCATATCTATTTCAATACAAATTTACTTTATTTTACGTGCATTTTGTATATTTATTTTAATACAAATTTAATTATTTTATATGTATTTTTGTATATATATTTTTATGCAAATATGCGTTATTATATGGATATTTTGCATTTTTATTTTCATACAAATTTACATTATTTTATTGATATTCTGTCTATTTATTTTGATACGTTGTTTTATTGTGTGTATTCGTATATATTTTGATACAAATTTTATACAAATTCTTGTTATTTAATGTGTATTTGTATATATGTATTTTGATAGAAATTTATATTATTTTATGTGTATTTTTACATATATTTCATTACAAATTTAACTTATTTTAAGTTTATTTTGCATATTTTTCTCATTCTATTTTAAATTATTTTATGTGTATATTTGTATTTGTATTTAGGTTATTTTATGTGTATTTTCTATATATATTTTCATCCAAAACTACATTATTTTATTGGTATTTTCTTAATTAAATTCGATACGAATTTAGATTATTTCATAGGTATTTTGAATACATATTTTTATACTCATATTTTTTTTATACTCATATTTTTATGGAAATTTATTTGATGTGCATTTTTGTACATATATTTTCATAAAAAATTGCGTTATTTTAAGTGTTTTTTGTATATGTTTTTTCATACAAATTTATATTATTTCATTGGTATTTTGTTTATTTATTTTGATACGAATTACATGATTATATGTGTATTTTGTACATATTTTTTATACGTATTTACATTATTTAATGTGTATTTTGTTTATATATTTTCATACAAATTTACCTTATTATATGTGTATTTGAATAAATATTTTGATACAAATTTACTTTATTTTATGTATTTTGTATATATATATATATATATATATATATATATATTTATATATATATATATATATATATATATATATATATATATATATATATATATATATATATATATATATATATATATATATATATATATATTTTTCATATATATTTCTATTCAAATTTAGCTTATTTTGTGTATTTTGTATCAATTTTCATACAAATTTAATTACTTTTATGTATTTTTGTATATAATTTTATACAGATTTACGTTATTTTACGTGTATTTTGTATATTTTTATTTATACAAATACACATTCTTTTATTTGTATTTTGTTTATCTATTTTTATGCGAATTTACTTTATTTTATGTGTAATTTGTATACATTTTTTTATACGTATTTACTTCATTTTTATGTGTATTTTGTATATATATTTTTATACAAATCTACGTTATTTTATGTGTATTTGTATATATATTTTGAAACAAATTTATTATATGTGCATTTGTATAAATATTTTGATACAAATTTACTTTATTTCATGTATTTTGTATATATATTTCAATTCAAATTTAGCTTATTTTATCTGTATTTTGTATATCTATTTTCATACAAATTTAATTACTTCTGTGTATTTTGTATAGTTTTATACAAATTTACGTTATTTTATGTGTATTTTGTATATTTATATTTATACAAATACACATTCTTTTTTTGGTATTTTGTTTATTTATTTTGATACGAATTTATAATTTTTTATGTGTAATTTGTATACATTTTTTTATACGTATTTACTTCATTTATTCATTTATTTATTTGTATATATATTTTTATAGAAATCTACGTTATTTTATGTGTATTCGTATATATATTTTGAAACAAATTTACATTGTTTTATATGTGATGTGTATTTTGCATATCTATTTCAATACAGATTTACCTTATTGTATGTGTATTTTGCATATTTATTTTAACACAAATAAAAAAAATTATGTGTATTATTGTAAATATATTTTTATAAAAAAAATGCGTTATTTTATGGGTATTTTGCATCTTTATTTTCATACAAATTTACATTATTTTATTAACATTCTGTGTATTTTTTTATACGATTTTACATTATTCTATTTGTGTTTTGTATATATATTTTTTATACATATTTACATTATTTAATGAGTATTTTGTATATATATTTTATACAAATTTACGTTAATTTCAGTGTATTTGTTTATGTATTTTCATTTAAATTTACATTATTTTATGTGTATTTTGTATATGTATTTCAATACAAATTTACCTAATTTTATGTGTATTTTGTATATTTATTTTCATACAAATTTAATTTATTTTTGTGTATTTTTATATATAGTTTTATACAAATTTACGTTATTTTATGTGTATTTTATATATGTATTTTCATACAAATACACATTCTCTTACTGATATTTTCCTTATTTATGTTGTCACGAGTTTACATTATTTAATGTGTATTTTGTATATATATTTTTATACGTATTTACATCATTTCATGTGTATTTTGTATATATATTTCTATAGAAATCTACTTTATTTTAAGTGTATTCGTATATATATTTTGTAACAAATCTTCATTATTTTATGTGTATTTTGTATATATATTTCATTACAAATTTGCCTTATTTTATGTTTATTTTTATATCTATTTTCATTCAAATTCAAATTATTTTATGTGTATATATTTATTTGTATATACGTTCTTTTATGTGTATTTTCTATATATATTTTCATTCAAAATTACATTATTTTTTCGGTATTTTGTTCATTTTTTTCGATACGAATTTAGATTATTTCATGTGTATTTTCTATAAATATACAAATAGAGTAAATTTCTATGAAAATATATATTGAAAATACATATAAAATTATGTAAATAAGTATAAAAATATATATATCAAATACACCTAAAAAAATGAAAATTCAATATAAATTTACCTTATTGTATGTGCATTTTGTATATTTATTTCAATACAAATTTAAATATTTTATGTGTATTTTGGTATATATATTTTTATAAGAAATGCGCTATTTTATGGGAGTTTTGCATCTTTATTTTCATACAAACTTACATTATTTTATTTTCATAGAAATTTACTCTATTTTATGAGTATTCGTATATATATTTTGATATAAATTTACATTATTGATGTGTATTTTGCATATCTATTTCAATACAGATTTACCTTATTGTATGTGTATTTTGTATATTTATTTTAATACAAATTATTTTTTTATGTGTATTTTTGTATAAATATATTTCTAAAAAAAAAATGCGTTATTTTATGGGTATTTTGCATCTTTATTTTCATACAAATTTACATTATTTTATTAATATTCTGTGTATCTATTTTGATACGATTTTACATTATTCTATTTGTGTTTTGTATATATTATTTTATTCAAATTTACGTTATTTTAAGTGTATTTGTTTATGTATTTTAATTCAAATTTACATTATTTTATGTGTATTTTGTATATGTATTTCAATACAAATTTACCTAATTTTATGTGTATTTTGTATATTTATTTTCATACAAATTTAAATTATTTTTGTGTATTTTTGTATATAGTTTTATACAAATTTATGTTATCTTATGTGTATTTTGTATATATATTTTCATACAAATACACATTCTTTTATTGATATTTTGTTTATTTATTTTGACACGAATTTACATTATTTAATGTATTTTGCATATATATATATATATATATATATATATATATATATATATATATATATACATATATATATATATATATATATATATATATATATATATATATATATATATATATATATATATATATATATATATATGTATATATATAAAAATGCGATATTTTATGAGTATTTTGCATCTTTATTTTCATACAAATTTACATTATTTTATTTACATTCTATGTATTTATTATGATACGATTTTACATTATTCTATTTGTGTTTTGTATATATATTTTTTATACATATTTACAAAACACAAATACAATAATGTAAATATTAATAAAATAATGTAAATTTGTATGAAAATTAAGATGCAAAATACCCATAAAATAACGCATTTTTTATAAAAAATAAACGAAAACACATAAAATATCTGATTTTGTATTAAAATAAGTATACAAAATGCACATACAATAAGGTAAATTTGTATTGAAATAGATACGCAAAATACATATAAAACAATGTAAATTTGTTTCAAAATATATAAAGGAATACAACTAAAATAACGTAGATTTTTATAAAAATACATATATAAAATACACATAATATTAAGTAAATACTTATAAAAAAATGTACACAAAATACACATAAAATAATGTAAATTCGTATAAATGTAAATAAACAATATACCAATAAAAGAATGTGTATTTGTATAAATATAAATATACAAAATGCACATAAAATAACGTAAATTTATATAAAACTATATACATAAATAACGCAAATTTCTATAAAAATATATGTACAAAAATGAACATAAAATAAATTTGCATAAAAATATATATAAAAACACTCTTTAGATAATGTAAATGAGTATAAAAATATGTATACAAAATACCTATGAAATAATCTAAATTCGTATCGAATTAAATTAAGAAAATATCAATAAAATAATGTAATTTTGGATGAAAATATATATTCAAAATACATATAAAATAACCTAAATACAAATACAAATATACACATAAAATAATTTAAAATTGAATGAAATAAATATACAAAATAAACATAAAATAAGGTAAATTTGTAATGAAATATATGAAAAAATACACTTAAAATTATATAAATTTGTATGAAAATATATATACAAATACACATTAAATAACATGAATTTGTATAAAATTTGAATCAAAATATATACTTATACACACAATAAAATAACGTAATTTTTTTTATGAAAATGTATATACAAAATACACATAAAATAATTTAAATACGTAGAAAAATATATATACAAAAAACACATAAAATAATGTAAATTTGTATGAAAATATATAAACAAATACACATAAAATAATGTAAATTTGGATAAAATATATATACAAAATGAACATTATACATTATACAAATACACATTCTCCTATTGGTATTTTGTTTATTTATATTTATACGAATTTACATTATTTTATGTGTCTTTTGTATACATTTTTGATTCGTATTTACTTAATTTTATTTGTGTTTTGTATATATATATATTTATAGAAATCTACGTTATTTTATGTGTATTCGTGTATTTATTTTGAAACAAATTTACATTGTTTTATATGTTTTTTGCACATCTATTTCAAAACAAATTTACCTTATTCTATGTGCATTTTGTATATTTATTTTAATACAAATTCAAATATTTTGGTATATATAATTTTATAAAAAATGCGCTATTTTATAGGTATTTTGCATCCTAGTTTTCATACAAACGTACATTATTTTATTAATATTCTGTGTATATATTTTGATACGATTTTATATTATACTTTTTGTGTTTTGTATATATTTTTTTATAATATTTTCATAATATAATGAGTATTTTTTATATATTTTTTATACAAATTAACGTCATTTTAAGTGTATTTGTTTAAATAATTTCATTCAAAATTACATTATTTTAAGTGTATTTTCTATATGTATTTCAATACAAATTTACCTAATTTTGTGTGTATTTTGTATATTTATTTTCATACAAATCTAAATTATTTTTGTGTTTTTTTGTATATACATATAGAGTAAATTTCTATGAAAATATATCTTCAAAATACATATAAAATTATGTAAATAAGTATAAAAATATATATATCAAATACACCTAAAAAAAAGAAAATTCGTATCAAAATAAATAAACAAAATTCCGATAAAAGAACGTATATTTGTAGGAAAATAAATATACAAAATACACATAAAATTACGAAAATTTGAATAAAAGTATATAAAAAAAAATTTCAATTTGTATGAAAATAGATATAGTTAGTTAAATTTGTATTTAAATACATGTACAAAATACACATAAAATAATGTAAATTTGTATGAAATGAAAACAAATTCACATAAAATAACGTACATTTGTATAAAATAGATATACAAAATATACATAGAATAATGTAAAATCGTATCAAAATAAATACACAGAATATCAATAAAATAATGTAATTTTGTATGAAAATAAAGATGCAAAATACCCATTAAATAAAGCATATTTTTTTTAAAAATACATATACAAAAATACACATAGAATAATTAAATTTGTATTAAAATTAATATACAAAATGCACGTACAATAAGGGAAATTTGTATTGAAAAAATATACAAAATGCACATAAAACAATGTATATTTGTTTCAAAATATATATACGAATAAACATAAAATAACGTATATTTCTTTAGAAATATATATACAAAAAACACATGAAATGACGTAAATACGTATAAAAATATATATACACCATACACATTAAATAATGTAAACTCGCATCAAAATAAATAAACAAAATATCAATAAAAGAATGTGTATTTGTATGAAAATAGATATACAAAATACACATAAAATATTGTAAATTTGTATAAAACTCTATTAAAAAAATACACAAAAATAATTTAAATTTCTATAAAAATATATATACAAAATACACATAAAACTAGTTAAATTTCTATTGAAATACAAATACAAAATACACATAAAATAATGTAAATTTGAATGAAAATATATAAACAAATACACTTAAAATAATGTAAATTTGTATGAAATATATATAGAAAATACACATTAAATAATGTAAATATGTATAAAAAAATATATACAAAACACAAATAGAATGCAGTAAAATAGTATAAAAATAAATACACAGAATATTAATAAAATAATGTAAATTTGTATGAAAATAAAGATGCAAAATACCCATAAAACAACGCATTTTTTATGAAAATATATATACCAAAATACACATAAAATATTTAAATTTGTATTACAATAAATATACAAAATGCACATACAATTAGGTAAATTTGTATTGAAATAGATATGCAAAATACACATAAAACAATGTAAATTTGTTTCAAAATATATATACGAATACACATAAAATAACGTAGATTTCTATAAAAATATATATACAAAATACACATAAAATGAAATAAATACGTATAAGAAAATGTATACAAAATACACATAAAATAATGTAAATTCGTATCAAAATAAATAAACTAAATGCCAATACAAGAATGTTTACTTGTATAAATATAAATATACAAAATACACATAAAATAACGTAAAATTGTATAAAACTATATACAAAAATAAACAAAAATAATTAAATTTGTATGAAAATAGATATACAAAAGACACATAAAATAAGCTAAATTTGAATTGAAATAAATATAGAAAATACATAAAATAATGTAAATTTGTATCAAAATATATATTCAAATACACAAATATTAAAATTAACATACAAAATGCGTATATAATAAGGTAAATTTGTATTGAAAAAATATGCAAAATACACGTTTACTCATACAAATTTTTATTATTTTATTGGTATTTTGTTTATTTATTTTGATACGAATTACATGATTTTGTGTATTTTGTACATATTTCTTTATACGTATTTACATTATTTAATGTGTATTTTGTTTATATATTTTCATACAAATTTACGTTATTATATGTGTATTTGTATAAATATTTTTAGACAAATTTACTTTATATCATGTATTTTGTATATATATTTCAATTCAAATTTAGCTTATTTTGTGTGTATTTTGTATATATTTTCATACAAATTTAATTACTTCTGTGTATTTTTGTATATAGTTTTATATAAATTTACGTTATTTTATGTGTATTTTGTATATTTATATTTATACAAATACACATTCTTTTATTGGTATTTTGTTTATTTATTTTGATACGAATTTACATTATTTTATGTGTTTTTTGTATACATTTTTTTATATGTATTTACTTCATTTTATGTGTATTTTGTATATATATTTTTATAGAAATCTACGTTATTTTATGTGTATTCGTATATATATTTTGAAACAAATTTACATTGTTTCATATGTATTTTGCATATCTATTTCAATACAAATTTACCTTATTGTATGTGTTTTTTGTATATTTATTTTAATACAAATTTAATTTTTTGATGTGTATTTTGGTATATATATTTTTATAAATAAAAAAAAATGCGTTATTTTATAGTTATTTTGCTTCTTTATTTTCATACAAATTTACATTATTTTATTAATATTCTGTGTATTGATTTTGATACGATTTTACATTATTCTATTTGTGTTTTGTACATATTTTTTTATACAAATTTACGTTATTTTAAGTGTATTTGTTTATGTATTTTCATTCAAATTTACATTATTTTATGTGTATTTTGTGTATGTATTTCAATACAAATTTACCTAATTTTATGTGTATTTTGTATATTTATTTTCATACAAATTTAAAATATTTTTGTGTATTTTTGTATATAGTTTGATACAAATTTAGGTTATTTTATGTGTACTTTGTATATCTATTTTCATACAGATACACATTCTTTTATTGATATTTTGTTTATTTATTTTGACGCGAATTTACATTATTTAATGTGTATTTTGTATATTTATTTTTATACGTATTTACATCATTTCATGTGTATTTTGTATAGTTTTAAACAAATTTATATTATTTAATGTGTATTTTGTATATATATATTTATACAAATACACATTCTTTTATTGGTATTTTGTTTATTTATTTTGATACTAGTTTACATTATTTTATGTGAATTTTGTATACATTTTTTACACGTATTTACTTAATTTTATGTGTATTTTGTATATATATTTTTATAGAAATCTACCTTATTTTATGTGTATTCGTATATATATTTCAAAACAAATTTACATTGTTTATAAATATTTTGCATATCTATTTTTGTGTATTCTGTATTTATTTTTGTTATACATAGAATAATGTAAAATCGTATCAAAATAGGTACACAGAATATCAATAAAATAATTTAAATTTGTATGAAAATAAAGATGCAAAATACCCATAAGATAAAGCATATTTTTTTTTTAAATACATATACAAAAATACACATGGAATAATTACAATTGTATTAAAATTAATATACAAAATGCACACATACAATAAGGTAAATTTGTATTGAAAAAAAAAAACGCAAAATACAAATAAAACTGTAAATTTGTTTCAAAATATATATACGAATACACATAAAATAACGTAGATTTCTATAGAAATATATATACAAAATACACATGAAATTATGTATATATATATATATATATATATATATATATATATATAATTATATATATATATATATATATATATATATATATATATATATATATACATATATACATAATGTAAATTCGTGACAAAATAAATAAACAAAATATCATGAAAAGAATGTGTATTTGTATGAAAATAAATAATAGATAATAAATTTGTATGTAAAGATATGCAAGATACACATTAAATAATGTAAATATGTATAAAAAAAAATATATACAAAAAACAAATAGAATAATGTAAAATCGTATAAAAGTAAATACACCGAATATTAATAAAATAATGTAAATTTGTATGAAAATAAAGATGCAAAATTTACATCAAATAGCGCATTTCTTATAAAAATATATATACCAAAATACACATAAAATATTTAAATTTATATTGAAATAAATATACAAAATGCACATACAATAAGGTAAACTTCTGTTGAAAGAGATATGCAAAAGTACATATAAAAAATTGTAAATTTGTTTTAAAATATATATATGAATACACATAAAATAACGTAGATTTTTATAAAAATATATATACAAAATACACATAAAATTAGGTGAATACGTATAAAAAAATGTAAACAAAATACACATAAAATAATATAAACTCGAAACAAAATAAATAAATAAAATACCAATAAAAGAATGTGAATTTGTTCTGTGTATTTTTGTATATAGTTTTATACAAATTTACGATATTTTATGTGTATTTTGTATATTTATATTTATACAAATACACATTCTTTTACTGGTATTTTGTTTATTTATTTTGATACGATTTTATATGTATTTTGTATTCATTTTTGATACGTATTTACTTCATTTATGTGTATTTTTATATATTTTATAGAAATCAACGTTATTTTATGTGTATTCGTATATATATTTTGAAACAAATTTACATTGTTTTATATGTATTTTGCATATCTATTTCAATACAAATTTACCTTACAGTATGTGCATTTTTTATATTTATTTTAATACAAATTTTAATATTTTATGTGTATTTTGGTATATATATTTTTATAAAAATGCGTTATTTTATGGCTATTTTGCATCTTTATTTTCATACAAATTTACATTATTTAATTAATATTCTGTGTATTTATTTTGATACGATTTTACATTATTCTATTTGTGTTTTGTATATATTTTTTTATACATATTTACATTATTTAATTAGTATTTTGTATATATATTTGATACAAATTTACGTTATTTTAAGTGTATATGTTTATATATTTTCATTCAAATTTCCATTATTTTATGTGTATTTTGTATATGTATTTCAATACAAATTTACCTAATTTTATGTGTATTTTGTATATTTATTTTCATACAAATTTAAATTATTTTGTGTATTTTTGTATATAGTTTTATACAAACTTAGGTTATTTTATGAGTATTTTGTATATCAATTTTCATACAAATACACATTCTTTTATTGATATTTTGTTTATTTATTTTGACGAGAATTTAAATTATTTAATGTGTATTTTGTATATATATATTTTTATACGTATTTACATCATTTCATGTGTATTTTGAATATATATTTCTATAGAAATCTACGTTATTTTATGTGTATTCGTATATAGATTTTAAACAAATTTACGCTTTAATGTGCATTTTGTATATTTTTTCAATACAAATTTACTTTATTGTACGTGCATTTTGTATATTAATTTTAATACAAATTTAATTATTCTATGTGTATTTTTGTATATGTATTTTTAAAAAAATATGCTTTATTTTATGGGTATTTTCAAACAAAATTACATTATTTTATTGATATTCTGTATATTTATTTTGATACGATTTTACATTATTCTATGTGTATTTTGTATATATTTTTCATTTAATTTAGCTTATTTTATGTGTATTTTGTATATCTATTTATTTTAATACAAAATCAAATATTTTATGTTTTTTCGTATATATATTTTTATAAAAAATGCGTTATTTTATGGGTATTTTGCATCTTAATTTTCATACAAATTTACATTATTTTATTAATATTTTCTGTATTTATTTTGATACTATTTTACATTATTTTATTTGTGTTTTGTATATATTTTTTTTATACATATTTACATTATTTAATGTGTTTTTTGTATATACATTTGATACAAATTTACGTTATTTTAAGTTTATATGTTTATATATTTTTATTCAAATTTACATTATTTTATGTGTCTTTTGTATATGTATTTCAATACAAATTTACCTAATTTTATATGTTTTTTGTATATTTATTTTCATACAAGTTTAAATTATTTTTGTGTATTTTTGTTTATAGTTTTATACAAATTTAGGTTATTTTATGTGTATTTTGTATATCTATTTTCATACAAATACACATTCTTTTCATGATATTTTGTTTATTTATTTTGACACGAATTAACATTATTTAATGTTTATTTTGTATATATATTTTTATACGTTTTTACATTATTTCAAGTGTATTTTGTATATATATTTCTATAGAAATCTGCGATATTTTATGTGTATAAGTATATACATTTTGAAACAAATTTACATTGTTTTATGTGTATTTTGCATATTTTTTCAATACAAATTTACCTTATTGTATGTGCATTTTGTATATTAATTTTAATACAAATTTGTTTAATCTATGTGTATTTTTGTATATGTATTTTTATAAAAATATGCTTTATTTTATGGGTATTTTGCATCTTTATTTTCATACAAATTTACATTATTTTATTGATATTCTGTGTATTTATTTTAATATGATTTTACATTATTCTATGTGTATTTTGTATATATATTTTATATAAAATGTATTTGTTTTCATTTCATACAAATCTACATTATTTTTTGTACATGTATACACATAAAATATTTAAATTTGTATTGAAATAAATATACAAAATGCACATACAATAAGGTAAACTTCTATTGAAAGAGATATGCAAAAATACATATAAAACAATGTAAATTTGTTTCAAAATATTTATACGAATACACATAAAATAACGTAGATTTCTATAAAAATATATATACAAAATACACATAAAATTAAGTAAATACGTATAAAAAAATGTAAACAAAATACACATAAAATAATGTAAATTCGAAACAAAGTAAATAAACAAAATACCAATAAAAGAATGTGTATTTGTATAAATATAAATGTACAAAATACACATACAAAATAAACATAAAATAATGTAAATTTGTAATGAAATATATGTACAAAATACACATAGAATAATGTAAATTTATATGAAAATATATATACAAATACACATAAAATACCATGAATTTGTACAAAATTATATATTCAAAATAAATATTAAATAATGTAAATGCGTATAAAAATATATATACAAAGTACATATAAAATAATGTAAATTCGTATCAATATAAATCAACAAAATACCAATAAAATAATATATATTTGAATGAAAATAGATTTACAAAATACACATAACATAACTAAAATTTGTATTGAAATATATACAAAAATACATAAAAATAATTTGAGTTTGTATGAAAATATATATTCAAAATACATATAAAACTAAGTAAATTTCTTTTGAAATATATATACAAAATACCCATAAAATATTGTAAATTTGTGTCAAAATATATAAACAAATACTCATAAAATAACTTAAAATAACGTAAATATGTATCAAATATATATACAAAAAACACATTAAATAATGTAAATATGTATAAAAAAAATATATACAAAACATAAATAAAACAATGTAAAATCGTTAAAAATAAATACAGAAAATATTAATAAAATAATGTAAATTTGTACGAAAATTAAGATGCAAAATACTCATAGAATAACGCATTTTTTATAAAAATATATATACGAAAAAACATAAAATATTTGATTTTGTATTAAAATAAATAGATATACATTCTTTTATTGGTATTTTGTTTATTGATTTTGTTTCGAATTTACATTATTTTCTGTGTATTTGTTTACATTTTTTTATACGTATTTACTTAATTTTATGTGTATTTTGTATATATATATTTTTATAGAAATCTACGTTATTTTATGTGTATTCGTATATATATTTTGAAACAAATTTACATTGTTTTATATGTATTTTTGCATATCTCTTTCAATAGAAGTTTACCTTATTGTATGTGCATTTTGTATATTTATTTCAATACAAATTTAAATATTTTATGTGTATTTTGGTATATATATTTTTATAAGAAATGCGCTATTTGATGGGAATTTTGCATCTTTATTTTCATACAAATTTACATTATTTTATTAATATTCGGTGTTTTTATTTTGATACGATTTTACATTATTCTATTTTTTTTTGTATATATTTTTTTTATACATATTTACATTATTTAAATGTATCTTGCATATATATTACATACAAATTTATTATCGATTATTTATTTTCATACAAATACACATTCTTTTCATGATATTTTGTTTATTTATTTTGTCACGAATTTACATTACTTAATATGTATTTTATATATATATTTTTATTCGTATTTACATAATTTCATGTGTATTTTGTATATATATTTCTATAGAAATCTACGTTATATGCAAGATACACATTAAATAATCTAAATGTGTTTAAAAAAATATACAAAAAAGAAATAGAATAATGTAAAATCCTATCAATATAAATACAAAGAATATCAATAAAATAATGTAAATTTGTATGAAAAGAAAGATGCAAAATTCCCATAAAATAGCGCATTTTTTATAAAAATATATATACCAAAATACACATAAAATATTTAAATTTGTATTGAAACAAATATACAAAATGCATATACAGTAAGGTAAATATGTATTGAAAGAGATATTCAAAAATACATATAAAACAAAGTAAATTTGTTTCAAAATATATATACGAATACACATAAAATAACGTAGATTTCTATAGAAATATATATACAAAATACACATGAAATTATGTAAATACGTATAAAAATATATACAAAATACATATCTAGGTAAATTCGTGTCAAAATAAATAAACAAAATATCATGAAAAGAATGTGTATTTGTATGAAAATAAATAATAGATAATAAATTTGTATGAAATATATATGCAAGATACACATTAAATAATGTAAATATGTATAAAAAAAATATATACAAAAAACAAATAGAATAATGTGAAATCGTATCAAAATAAATACACCGAATATTAATAAAATAATGTAAATTTGTATGAAAATAAAGATGCAAAATTCCCATCAAATAGCGCATTTCTTATAAAAATATATATACCAAAATATACATAAAATATTTAAATTTGTATTGAAGTAAATATACAAAATGCACATACAATAAGGTAAACATGTATTGAAAGAGATATGCAAATATACATATAAAACAATGTAAATTTGTTTCAAAATATATATACGAATACACATAAAATAACGTAGATTTCTATAAAAATATATATTCAAAATACACATAAATTAAGTAAATACGTATAAAAATAGATATACAAAATACACATAGAATAATGTAAAATTGTTTAAAAAAAATAAACTGAATATAAATAAAATAATGTAAATTTGTATGAAAATAAAAATGCAAAATACCCATAAAATAAAGCATACATATACAAAAATACACATAGCATAATTAAATTTGTATTAAAATTAATATACAAAATGCATATACAATAAGGTAAATTTGTATTGAAAAAATATGCAAAATACACATAAAACAGTGTAAATTTATTTCAAAATCTATATACGAATACTCATAAATCAACGTAGATTTCTATAGAAATATATATATACAAAATACACATCAAATGATGTAAACACGTATAAAAATATATATATATAAAATACACATTAAATAATGTAAATTCGCGTCAAAATAAATAAACAAAATATCAATAAAAGAATGTGTATTTGTATGAAAATAGATATACAATATACACATAAAATCACCTAAATTTCTATAAAACTATATACAAAAATACACAAAAATAATGTTAATTTGTATGAAAATAAATATACAAAATACACAAAATTAGGTAAATTTGTAGTGAAATACATTTATAAAATACACATAAAATAATGTAAATTTGAATGAAAATATATAAACAAATACACTTAAAATAACGTAAATTTGTATAAAATATATATAAAAAAATACACATTAAATAATGTAAATATGTATAAAAAAAAATATACAAAACACAAATAGAATAATATAAAATCGTTTCAAAATAAATACACAGAATATTAATAAAATAATGTAAATTTGTATGAAAATTAAGATGCAAAATACCCATAAAATAACGCATTTTTTTTAAAAATATTTATACCAAGACACACATAAAATATTTGAATTTGTATTAAAATAAATATACAAAATGCACATACAATAAGGTAAATTTGTATTGAAATAGATATGCAAAATACATATAAAACCATGTAAATTTTTTTCAAAATATATATACGAATACACATAAAATGAAGTAAATACGTATAAAAAAAGGAATACAAAATACACATAAAATAATGTAAACTCGTATCAAAATAAATAAACAAAATACTAATAAAAGAATGTGTATTGTATAAATATAAATATACAAAATACAAATAAAATAACGTAAATTTATATAAAACTATATGCAAAAAAACACAAAAATTATTTTAATTTGTATGAAAATAAATATACAAAATACACATAAAACTAGGTAAATTTGTATTGAAATACATTTACAAAATACACATAAAATAATGTAAATTTGAATAAAAATATATAAACAAATACACTTAAAATAACGTAAATTTGTATAAAATATATATAAAAAATACACATTAAATAAAGTAAATATGTATAAAAAAATATATACAAAACACAAATAGAATAATATAAAATCGTATCAAAATAAATACACAGAATATTAATAAAATAATGTAAATTTGTATGAAAATTAAGATGCAAAATACCCATAAAATAACACACATAAATTATTTGAATTTGTATTAAAATAAATATACAAAATGCACATACAATAAGGTAAATTTGTATTGAAATAGATATGCAAAATACATATAAAACCATGTAAATTTTTTTCAAAATATATATACGAATACACATAAAATAACGTAGATTTCTATGAAAATAAATATACAAAATACACATAAAATGAAGTAAATACGTATAAAAAAAGGTATACAAAATACACATAAAATAATGTAAACTCGTATCAAAATAAATAAACAAAATACTAATAAAAGAATGTGCATTGTATAAATATAAATATACAAAATACAAATAAAATAAAGTAAATTTATATAAAACTATATGCAAAAATACACAAAAGTAATTAAATTTGTGTGAAAATAGATATACAAAATAAATGTGTATTTTGTATATATATTTTCATACAAATTGTAATTATTTTTTTTTATTTTTTTATATATTTTGAAACAAATTTTCGTTATTTTATGTGTATTTTGTATATTTATTTTTTCTACAAATATACTTTTTTTTTATCTGAATTTTGTTTATTGAATTTGAAACGAATTTACCTTATTTTGTATATCTATTTTCATACAAATTAAAATACTTCTGTGTATTTTTGTATATAGTTTTATATAAATTTACGTTATTTTAAGTGTATTTTGTATATTTATATTTATACAAATACACATTCTTTTATTGGTATTTTGTATATTCAATTTGATACGAATTTACATTATTTTATGTGTATTATGTATACATTTTTTTATACGTATTTACTTCATTTTATGTGTATTTTGTATATATATTTTTATAGAAATCTACGTTATTTTATGTGTATTCGTATATATATTTTGAAACAAATTTACATTGTTTTATATGTATTTTGCATATCTATTTCAATACAAATTTACCTTATTGTAAATAATGTAAATTCGCGTCAAAATAAATAAACAAAATATCAATAAAAGAATGTGTATTTGTATGAAAATAGATATTCAAAATACACATAAAATAACCTAAATTTGTATCAAACTATATACAAAAATACACAAAAATATTTTAAATTTGTATGAAAATAAATATACAAAATACACATAAAATTAGGTAAATTTGTATTTAAATACATACACAAAATACACATAAAATAATGTAAATTTGAATGAAAATACATAAACAAATACACTTAAAATAACGTAAATTTGTATAAAAAAAATATGTACAAAACACGAATAGAATAATGTAAAATCGTATCAAAATAAATACACAAAATATTAAAAAAATAATGTAAATTTGTATGAAAATAAAGAAGCAAAATACCCATAAAATAACGCATTTTTTATTTATAAAAATATATATACCAAGATACACATCAAAAAATTAAATTTGTATTAAAATAAATATACAAAAAACACATACAATAAGGTAAATTTGTATTGAAATATATATGCAAAATACATATAAAACAATGTAAATTTGTTTCAAAATATATATACGAATACACATAAAATAACGTAAATTTCTATAAAAATATATATACAAAATACACATAAAATGAAGTAAATACGTATAAAAAAATGTATACAAAATACACATAAAATAATGTAAATTCGTATCAAAATAAATAAACAAAATACCAATAAAAGAATGTGTATTTGTATAAATATAAATATACAAAATACACATAAAATAACGTAAATTTATATAAAACTATATACAAAAATACACAGAAGTAATTAAATTTGTATGAAAATATATACAAAATACACACAAAATAAGCTAAATTTGAATTGAAATATATATACAAAATACATGAAATAAAGTAAATTTGTATCAAAATATTTATAGAAATACACATATAATAACGTAAATTTGTATGAAAATATATAAACAAAATACACATTAAATAATGTAAATACGTATAAAAAAATATGTAGAAAATACACATATAATCATGTAATTCGTATCAAAATAAATAAACAAAATACTAATAAAATAATATAAATTTGTATGAGTAAACGTGTATGTAGCATATTTTTTCAATACAAATTTACCTTATTATATACGCATTTTGTATATTAATTTTAATACAAATTTAATTATTCGATGTGTATTTTTGTATCTGTACTTTTATAAACATATGCTTTATTTTTTGGGTATTTTGCATCTTTATTTTCATACAAATTTACATTATTTTATTGATATTCTGCTCATTCATTTTGATACGAATTGACATTATTCTATGTGTATTTTGTATATATTTTTCATACAAATTTACGTTATTTTATGTGTATTTGTTTATATATTTTGACACAAATTTACAATATTTTATGCGTATTTTGTATATACATTTCAAAAGAAATTCACCTAGTTTTATGTGTATTTAGTATATCTATTTTCATACAAACTCAAATTATTTCTATGTATTTTTGTATATATTTTAATACAAATTTTAGTTATGTTATATGTATTTTGTAAATTTATTTTCATTCAAATATATATTAATTTAATTTAAATTTGTATGAAAAGAAATATACAAAATACACATAAAATTAGGTTAATTTGTATTGAAATACATATACAAAACACACATAAAATAATGTAAATTTGAAAGAAAATATATAAACAAATACACATATAATAACGTAAATTTGTATGAAATATATGTACAAAATACACATTAAATAATGTAAATATGTATAAAAAAAATATATTCAAAACACAAATAGAATAATGTAAAATCGTATCAAAATATATACACAGAATATTAATAAAATAATGTAAATTTGTATGGAAATTAAGATGCAAAATACTTATAAAATAACGCATTTTTTATAAAACTATTGATACCAAAATACACATAAAATATTTGAATTTGTATTAAAATAAATATACAAAATGCACATACAATAAGGTAAATTTGTATTGAAATAGATATGCAAAATACATATCAAATAATGTAAATTTGTTTCAAAATATATATACGAATACACATAAAATAACATAGATTTCTATAAAAATACGTATACAAAATACACATAAAATTAAGTTAATACGTATAAAAAAATATATACAAAAAACACATAAAATAATGTAAATTCGCATAAATGTAAATAAACAATATATAAATAAAAGAATGTGTATTTGTATAAATATAAATATACAAAATGCACATAAAATAACATAAATTGATATAAAACTATATACATAAAATAACGCAAATTTCTATAAAAATATATGTACAAAAATGAACATAAAATAAATTTGCATAAAAATATATATACAAAACACACATTAGATAAAGTAAATGAGTATAAAAATATGTATACAAAATTCCTATGAAACAATCTAAATTCGTATCGAATTAAATTAAGAAAATACCAATAAAATATTGTAATTTTGAATGAAAATATATATACAAAATACACATAAAATAACCTAAATACAAATAAAAATATACACATAAAATAATTTATAATTGAATGAAATAAATATACAAAATAAACATAAAATAAGGTAAATTTGTAATGGAATATATGAAAAAATACACATAAAATAATATAAATTTGTATGAAAATATATATACAAATACACATTAAATAACATGAATTTGTATAAAATTTGTATCAAAATATATACTTATACACACAATAAAATAACGTAATTTTTTTATGAAAATGTATATACAAAATACACATAAAATAATTTAAATACGTAGAAAAATATATATACAAAAAACACATAAAATAATGTAAATTTGTATGAAAATATATAAACAAATACACATAAAATAATGTAAATTTGGATAAAATATATATACAAAATGAACATTAAATAATGTAAATATGTATAAAAAAAAATATACAAAACTCACATAGAATAATGTTAAATCGAATCAAAATAAATAAAGAGAATATCAATAAAATAATGTAAATTTGTATGAAAATAAAGATGCAAAATATCCATATAATAACGCATATTTGCATAAAAATATATATACAAAAATACATATAAAATAATTAAATTTGTATTAAAATAAATATACAAAATGCACGTACAATAAAGTAAATTTGTATTGAAATACATATGCAAAATACACATCAATAATGTAAATTTGTATCAAAATATATACGAATACTCATAAAATAGAGTAAATTTCTATGAAAATATACATACAAAATAGATATACAAAATACACATATAACTAGTTAAATTTGTATTTAAATACATGTACAAAAAACACATAAAATGATGTAGATTTGTATTAAATGAAAACAAATACATTTTATATAAAATATATATATAAAATACACATAGAATAATGTAAAATCATATCAAAATAAATACACAGAATATCAATAAAATAATGTAAATTTGTATGAAAATAAAGATGCAAAATACCCATAAAATAAAGCATATTTTTATAAAAATACATATACAAAAATACACATAGATTAATCAAATTTGTATTAAAAATAATATACAAAATGCTTATACAATAAGGTAAATTTGTATTGAAAAAATATGCAAAATACACATAAAACAATGTAAATTTATTTCAAAATATATATACGAATACACATAAAATAACGTAGATTTCTATAGAAATATATATACAAAATATACTTGAAATAATGTAAATACGTATAAAAATATATATACAAAATACACATTAAATAATGTTCATTCGTGTCAAAATAAATAAACAAAATATCATGAAAAGAATGTGTATTTGTATGAAAATAGATATACAAAATACACATAAAATAACCTAAATTTGTATAAAACTATATACAAAAATACACAAAAATAATTTAAACTTGTATGAAAATAAATATACAAAAAACATATAAAATTAGGTAAATTTGTATTGAAATACATATACAAAATACACATAAAATAATGTAAATTTGAATGAAAATATATAAACATCTAGACTTAAAATAATGTAAATTTGTATCAAATATATATACAAAAAACACGTTAAATAATGTAAATATGTATAAAAAAAATATATACAAAACACAAATAAAATAATGTAAAATCGTATCAAAATAAATACAGAAAATATTAATAAAATAATGTAAATTTGTATGAAAATTAAGATGCAAAATACCCATAAAATAACTCATTTTTTATAAAAAATATATAAGAAAAAACATAAAATATTTGATTTTGTATTAAAATAAATAGATATACAAAATACACATAAAATAAGCTAAATTTGAATTGAAATATATATACAAAATACATAAAATAATGTAAATTTGTATCAAAATACTTATACAAATGCACATATAATAACGTAAATTTGTATAAAAATATATAAACAAAATACACATTAAATAATGTAAATACGTATAAAAAAATGTTCAAAATACAGAAATAATCATGTAATTCGTATCAAAATAAATAGACAAAATACCAATAAAATAATGTAAATTTCTATGAGAAAACATATACAAAATATAAATAATTAACGCAAATATCAATAAAAATATATATAATATAATATATTTTTATACATATTTAAAATATTTAATGTATATTTTCATACAAATTTACATTATTTTATGTGAGTTTTGAATATGTATTTCAATACAAATTTGCCTAACTTTATGTGTATTTTGCATATCTATTTTCAAACAAACAAATTATTTTTGTGTATTTTTGTATATATTTTTATACAAATTTTAGTTATTTTATTTGTTTTTTGTATATATATTTTCCTACAAATATACATTCTTTTATTGGAATTTCGTGTATTTAAGTTTTTACGAATTTACATTATTTCATGTGTATTTTGTATATATATTTTTCTACGTATTTAAATTCTTTTATTTGTATTTTATATATACATTTTCATAAAAATTTACGTTATTTTATTGTGTGTATTCGTATATATTTTGAAACAACTTTTATACAAATTTATGTTATTTTATGTGTATTTGTATATATATTTTCATACAAATTTATATTATTTCATGTGTATTCTTACATATATTTTATTACAAATTTACCTTATTTTATGTTTATTTTGTATATTTATTTCATTCAATTTTAAATTATTTAATGTGTATATTTGTACTTTTATTTAGGTTATTTTATGTGTGTTTTCTATATATATTTTCATCCAAAATTACATTATTTTATTGTTATTTTCTTAATTTAACTCGATACGAATTTAGATTATTTCATAGGTATTTTGTATACATATTTTTATACTCATTAACATTAACTAATGTGTGTTTTGTATATATTTTTTTGTGCAAACTAATTTTATGTGCATTTTTGTACATATATTTGTATAGAAACTTAAAACGTTATTTTATGTGTATTTTGTATATGTTTTCTCATACAAATTTACATTATTTAATTAGTTTTTTGTTTATTTATTTTGATACGAATGACTTGATTATTTGTGTATTTTGTAAATATTTTTTATACGTATTTACATTACTTAATGTGTATTTTGTTTATATATTTTTTTACAAATTTACGTTATTATATGTGTATTTGTTAAAAATATTTTGAAACGAATTTACTTTATTTTATGTATTTTGTATATATATTTCAATTCAAATTTAGCTTATTTTGTGTGTATTTTGTATATCTATTTTCATACAAATTTAATTACTTCTGTGTATTTTTGTATATAGTTTTATATAAATTTACGTTATTTTATGTGCATTTTGTATATTTACATTTATACAAATACACTTTCTCTTATTGGTATTTCGTTTATTTATATTTTTACGAATTTGCATTATTTTATGTGTATTTTGTATACATTTTTGATTCGTATTTACTTAATTTTATTTGTATTTTGTATATATATATATTTATAGAAATCTACGTTATTTTATGTGTATTCGTATATATATTTTGAAACAAATTTACATTGTTTTATATGTATTTTGCATATCTATTTCAATACAAATTTACCTTATTGTATGTGCATTTTGTATATTTATTTTAATACAAATTCAAATATTTTATGTGTATTTTGTTATATATAATTTTATAAAAAATGCGTTATTTTATAGGTATTTTGCATCTTAGTTTTCATACAAATGTTCATTATTTTATTAATATTCTGTGTATATATTTTGATACGATTTTATATTATACTATTTGTGTTTTGTATATATTTTTTTATACATATTTTCATTATTTAATGTGTATTTTTATATATATTTTATACAAATTAACGTTATTTTAAGTGTATTTGTTTATATAATTTCATTCATATTTACATTATTAATTAATTTTTAAGTGTATTTTGTATATGTATGTAAATACAAATTTACCTTATTTTATGTGTATTTTGTATATTTATTTTCATACAGATTTAAATTATTTTTGTTTGTTTTTTGTATATACATATAGAGTAAATTTCTATGAAAATATATATTCAAAATACATATAAAATTATGTAAATAAGTATAAAAATATATATATCAAATACACCTAAAAAAATGAAAATTCGTATCAAAATAAATACCAAAATTCCGATAAAAGAACGTATATTTGTAGGAAAATAAATATACAAAATACACATAAAATTACGAAAATTTGATTAAAAATATATACAAAAAAAACAAAAAAATAAATTTCAATTTGTATGAAAATAGATATACAAAATAAACATATAATTAGTTAAATTTGTATTTAAATACATGTACAAAATACACATAAAATAATGTAAATTTGTACGTTCTTTTATCAGAATTTTGTTTATTGATTTTGATACGAATTTTCATTATTTTAGGTGTATTTGATATATATATATATATATATATATATATATATATATATATATATATATATATATATATATATATATATATATATATATATATATATATATATATATATATATATATATATATATATTTATAATTATTTACATAATTTTATATGTATTTTTAATATATATTTTCATAGAAATTTACTCTATTTTATATGTATTCGTATATATAATTTGATACAAATTAACATTATTTATGTGTATTTCGCATATCTATTTCAATACAAATTTTCTTTATTGTATGTGCCTTTTGTATATTTATTTTGATACAAATTTAAGTATTTTATGTGTATTTTTGTATATATATTTTTAAACAAATATGCGTTATTATATGGGTATTTTCCATCTTTATTTTCATACAAATTTACAATATTTTATTGATAGTCTGTTTATTTATTTTGATACGATTTTACGTTATTCTGTGTATTTTGTATACATATTTTTAGACATATTTACATTATTTAATGTATATTTTGTACATATATTTTATGGAAATTTACGTTATCTTATGTGTATTTGTTTATATAGTTTCAAAAAAATTTACATTATTTTATGTGTATTTTGTATATGTATTTCAATAAAAATTTGCCTAATTTCATGTGTATTTTGCATATCTATTTTCAAACAAATTTAAATTATTTTTGTGTATTTTGTATATATTTTTATTAAAATTTTTGTTATTTTATTTGTATTTTTTATATATATTTTCCTACAAATATACATTCTTTTAGAGGAAATTTTGTTTATTTATTTTGATACGAATTTACACTATTTTATGTGTATTTTGTATATATATATCTTTCTATGTATTTACATTATTTAATGTGTATTTTGTATATATATTTTCATAAAAATTTACGTTATTTTCTTGTGTGTATTCGTATATATTTTGATACAAATTTACTTTATTTTATGTGTTTTTTGCATATCTATTTCAATAAAAATCTATCTTATTGTATCTGTATTTTTGTATATTTATTTTAATACAAATTTAATTATTTTATGTGTATTTTTGTATATATATTTTTTTAAATATGAGATATTTTATGGGTATATTGCATCTTTAATTTTATAAATTTTTACATTACGTACATATAAAATAATACAAATTTAATTATTCTATGGTAAATTTGTTTCAAAATATATATACGAATACACATAAAATAACGTTGATTTCTATAGGAATATATATATACAAAATACACATGAAATGATGTAAATACGTATAAAAATATATATACAAAATACACATTAAATACTGTAAATTCGCGTCAAAATAAATAAACAAAATATCAATAAAAGAATGTGTATTTGAATGAAAATAGATATACAAAATACACATAGAATAACCTAAATTTGTATCAAACTATATACAAAAATACACAAAAATATTTTAAATTTGTATGAAAATAAATATACAAAATACACATAAAATTAGGTAAATTTGTATTGAAATACATATACAAAATACACATAAAATAATGTAAATTTGAATGAAAAGACATAAACAAATACACTTAAAATAACGTAAATTTGTATAAAAAAATATATACAAAACACAAATAGAATAATGTAAAATCGTATCAAAATAAATACACAGAATATTAATAAAATAATGTAAATTTGTATGAAAATAAAGAGGCAAAATACCCATAAAATAACGCTTTTTTTTTATTTATAAAAATATATATACCAAAAATTTGAATTGAAATAAATATATAAAAAACACATACAATAAGGTAAATTTGTATTGAAATAGATATGCAAAAAACATATAAAACAATGTAAATTTGTTTTAAAATATATATATGAATACACATAAATAACGTAGATTTCTATAAAAATATATATACAAAATACACATAAAATGAAGTAAATACGTATTAAAAATTGTATACAAAATACACATAAAATTAAGTAAATACGTATAAAAAAATGTATACAAAATACACATAAAATAATGTAAATTCGTATCAAAATAAATATACAAAATACCAATAAAAGAATGTGTATTTGTATAAATATAAATATACAAAATACACATAAAATAACGTAAATTTATTTAAAACTATATACAAAAATACACAGAAGTATTTTAATTTGTATGAAAATAGATATACAAAATAAGGTAAATTCGTTTCAAATTCAATAAACAAAATTCAGATAAAAGAACGTATATTTGTAGAAAAAATAAATATACAAAATAAACATAAAATCACGAAAATTTGTATGAAAAAATATAAAAAAATAAACAAAAATAATTTCAATTTGTATGAAAATAAATATACAAAATACACATGTATTTTGTATATCTATTTTCACACAAATTTAATTACTTTTGTATATTTTTGCATATAGTTTTATATAAATTTACGTTATTTTATTTGTATTTTGTATATTTATATTTATGCAATACACATTCTTTTATTAGTATTTTGTTTATTTATTTTGATACGAGTTTACATTATTTTATGTGTATTTTGTATACCTTTTTTTATACGTATTTACTTCATTTTATGTGTATTTTGTATATTTATTTTCATAGAAATCTACGTTATTTTATATGTATTCGTATATATATTTTGAAAAAAAATTACATGGTTTTATATGTATTTTGCATATCTATCTCAATACAAATTTATCTTATTGTATGTGCATTTTGTATATTTATTTTAATACAAATTCAAATATTTTATGTGGGTCTTGGTATAAATATTTTTATAAAAAATGCGTTAATTTATGGGTATTTTGCATGTTAATTTTCATACAAATTTACATTATTTTATTAATATTCTGTGTATTTATTTTGATACGATTTTATATTATTCTATTTGTGTTTTGTATGTATTTTTTTTATACATATTTACATTATTTAATGTGTATTTTTTATATATATTTTATACAAATTTACGGTTTTTTAAGTGTATTTGTTTATATATTTTCATTCAAATTTACATTATTTTATGTGTATTTTGTAAATGTATTTCAATACAAATTTACCTAATTTTATGTGTATTTTATATATTTAATTTCATACAAATTAAAATTATTTTTGTGTATTTTTGTATATAGTTTTATACAAATTTAATTGATTTTATGTGTATATTGTATATCTATTTTTATACAAATACTCATTCTTTTATTGATATTTCGTTTATTTATTTTGACGCGAATTTACATTATTTAATGTGTATTTTATATATATATTTTTATACGTGTTTACATCATTTGATGTGTATTTTGTATATATTTTCTATAGAAATCTACGTTGATATATGAGTATTCGTATAAAGATTTTGATATAAATTTACACTGTTTTATGTGTATTTTGCATATTTTTTCAATACAAATTTGCATTATTGTATATGCATTTTGTATATTAATTTTAATACAAATTTAATTATGCTATGTGTATTTTTGTATATGTATTTTTTCAAAAATATGCTTTACTTTATGGGTATTTTGCATTTTTATTTTCATACAAATTTACATTATTTTATTTATATTCTGTTTATATTTTTTTAAACAATTTTACATTATTCTATGTGTATTTTATATATCTATTTTTATACGTATTTACTTAATTTTATGTGTATTTTGTATATATATTTTTATAGAAATCTACGTTATTTTATGTGTATTCGTATATATATTTTGAAACAAATTTACATTGTTTTATATGTATTTTTGCATATCTCTTTCAATACAAGTTTACCTTATTGTAAGTGCATTTTGTTAATTTATTTCAATACAAATTTAAATATTTTATGTGTATTTTGGTATTTATATTTTCATAAGAAATGCGCTATTTGATGGGAATTTTGCATCTTTATTTTCATACAAATTTACATTATTTTATTAATATTCGGTGTATTTATTTTGATACGATTTCACATTATTCTATTTGTTTTTTGTATATATATTTTTTTTATACATATTTACATTATTTAATGTGTATCTTGCATATATATTTTATACAAATTTATTATCTATTATTTATTTTCAAACAAATACACATTCTTTTCATGATATTTTGTTTATTTATTTTGACACGAATTTACATAGATATGTATTTTGTATATATATTTTTATACGTATTTACATAATTTCATGTGTATTTTGTATATATATTTCTGTAGAAATCTACGTTATTTTATGTGTATTCGTATATATATTTTGAAACAAATTTACTTTGTTTTATATGTATTTTTGAATATCTCTTTCAATTCATATTTACCTTACTGTATATGCATTTTGTATATTTATTTCAATACAAATTTAAATATTTTATGTGTATTTTGGTATATATATTTTTATAAAAAATGCGCTATTTTATGGGAATTTTGCATTTTTCTTTTCATACAAATTTACATTATTTTATTGATATTCTGTGTATTTATATTGATAGGATTTTACATTATTCTATTTCTTTTTTGTATATATTTTTTTTACACATTTACATTATTTAATGTTTATCTTCCATATATATTTGATAAAAATTTACGTTATTTTAAGTGTATTTGTTTATATATTTTCATTCAAATTTACATTATTCTATGTGTATTTTGTATATGTATTTCAATACAAATTTACCTAATTTTTTGTGTATTTTGTATATTTCTTTTCATAAAAATTTTAAATATTTTTGTGTATTTTTGTATATAGTTTTATACAAATTTAGGTTATTTTATGTACGCATTTACAATTTTTAATGTGTGTTTTGTATATATATTTTTATGCAATTTTACTTTATTTTATGTGCATTTTTGAACATATATTTTTTTAGAAATTTGCGTTAATTTATGTGTATTTGTATATGTTTTCTCATACAAATTTACAGTATTTTACTGCTATTTTGTTTATTTATTTTGATACGAATGAAAATAGATATACAAAATATACATAAAATAAACTAAATTTGTATTGAAATATATATACAAAATACATAAAATAATGTAAATTTGTATCAAAATATTTTAACAGATGCGCATAAAATAACGTAAATTTGTTTTAAAATATACAAAATACACATTAAATAATGTAAATATGTATAAAAAAATATACAAAACACAAATAGAATAATGTAAAATCGTATCAAAATAAATACACAGAATATTAATAAAACAATGTTAATTTGTATAAAAATAAAGATGCAAAATACCCATTAAATAACGCATTTTTCATAAAAATATATATACCAAAATACACATGAAAAAATTAATTTGTATTAAAATAAATATACAAAATACACATACAATAAGGTAAATCTGTATTGAAATAGATATGCAAAATACATGTAAAACAATGTAAATTTGTTTCAAAATATATATACGAATACACATAAAATAACGTAGATTTGTATAAAAATATATATACAAAATACACATAAAATGAAGTAAATACGTATAAGAAAATGTATACAAAATACACATAAAATAATGTAAATTCGTATCAAAATAAATAAACAAAAAACCAATAAAAGAATGTGTATTTGTATAAATATAAATATACAAAATACACATAAAATAACGTAAATTTGTATAAAACTATACATAAGTACACAGAAGTAATTAAATTCGTATGAAAATAGACATACAAAATACAAATAAAATAAACTAAATTTGAATTGAAATGTATTTAAAAATACAATATTTTAAGAGTATATATATATATATATATATATATATATATATATATATATATATATATATATATATATATATATATATATATATATATATATATATATATATATATATATATATATATATATATATATATATATATATATATATATATATTTATATATATATTTATGTGTAAATTCGTTTCAAAATATTTTTAACAAATACACATATAATAACGTAAATTTGTAAAAAAACATATAAACAAAATACACATTAAGTAATGTAAATACGTATAAAAAAATATTTACAAAATACACAAATAATCAAGTCATTCGTATCAAAATAAATCAAGAAAAAACTAATTAAATAATGTAAATTTGTATGAGAAAATATAAACAAAATACACATAAAATAACGTTTTAAGTTTCTATAAAAATATATGTACAAAAATGCACATAAAATTAGTTTGCATAAAAAAATATATACAAAACACATTAGATAATGTAAATGAGTATAAAAATATGTATACAAAATACCTATAAAATAATCTAAATTCGTATCGAGTTAAATTAAGAAAATAACAATAAAATAAAGAATTTTGGATGAAAATATATATAGAAAACACACATAAATTAACCTAAATACAAATACAAATATACACATTAAATAATTTAAAATTGAATGAAATAAATATACAAAATAAACATAAAATAAGGTAAATTTGTAATAAAATATATGTAAGAATGCACATTAAATAATATCAATTTGTATGAAAATATATATACAAATACACATAAAATAACATGAATTTGTATAAAATTTGTTTCAAAATATATACGAATACACACAATAAAATAACGTAAATTTTTATGAAAATGTAGATATAAAATACACATAAAATAATTTAAATACGTAGAAAAATATATATACAAATTACACATAAAATAATGTAAATTCGTAACAAAATAAATACACAAAATTCCAATAAAAGAATGTATATTTGTAGGAAAATATATATACAAAAATACACAAAAATAATTTAAATTTGTTTGAAAATAGATATGCAAAATACACATAAAATGAAGTAAATACGTATGAAAAAATGTATACAAATTACACATAAAATAATGTAAATTCGTATCAAAATAAATAAACAAAATACCAAAAAAAGAATGTGTATTTGTATAAATATAAATATACAAAATACACATAAAATAACGTAAATTTGTATAAAACTATATACAAAAATACACAAAAGTAATTAAATTTGTATGAAAATAGATATACAAAATACACACAAAATAAGCTAAATTTGAATTGAAATATATATATATATATATATATATATATATATATATATATATATATATATATATATATATATATATATATAAACATATATATATATATATATAGACAATATATATATATATATATATATATATATATATATATATATATATATATATATATATATATATATATACAAAATTCATAAAATAAAGTAAATTTGTATCAAAATATTTATAGAAATACACATATAATAAGGTAAATTTGTATAAATATATAAACAAAATACACATTAAATAATGTAAATACGTATAAAAAATATGTACAAAATACACATATAATCATGTAATTCGTATCAAAATAAATAAACAAAATTCCAATGAAGTAATATAAATTTGAATGAAAAAACATATACAAAAAACACATAAAATAACGCAAATTTCTATGAAAATATATGTACAAAAATGCACATCAAATAAATTTGCATAAAAATATGAGTATAAAAAAAATATGAGTATAAAAATATGTATACAAAATACCTATGAAATAATCTAAATTCGTATCGAATTAAATTAAGAAAATACCAATAAAATAATGTAGTTTTGGATGAAAATATATATAGAAAATACACATAAAATAATCTAAATACAAATACAAATATACACATAAAATAATTTAAAATTGAATGTGATAAATATACAAAATAAACATAAAATAAGGTAAATTTGTAATGAAATATATGTAAAAATACACATAAAATAATATAAATTTGTATCAAAATACATATATACAAATACACATTAAATAACAAGAATTTGTATAAAATTTGTATCAAAATATATACGAATACACACAATAAAATAACGTATCAAAATAAATAAACAGAATATCAATAAAATAATGTAAATTTGTATGAAAATAAAAATGCAAAATATCCATATAATAACATATTTGCATAAAATTTTATATACAAAAATACATATAAAAAAATTAAATTTGTATTAAAATAAATATACAAAATGCACGTACAATAAAGTAAATTTGTATTGAAATAGATATGCAAAATACACATCAATAATGTAAATTTGTATCAAAATATATATACGAATACTCATAAAATACAGTAAATTTCTATGAAAATAAAATAATGTAAGTTTGTATGAAAATAAAGATGCAAAATTCCCATAAAATAGCGCATTTCTTATAAAAATATATATACCAAAATACACATAAAATATTTCAATTTGTATTGAAATAAATATACAAAATGCACATACAATAAGGTAAATTTGTATTGAGAGATATGCAAAAATCCATATAAAACAATGTAAATTTGTTTCAAAATATATATACGAATACAAATAAAATAACGTAGATTTCTATAAAAATATATATACAAAATACACATAAAATTAAGTAAATACGTATAAAAAAATGTATACAAAATACACATAAAATAATGTAAATTCGAATTAAAATAAATAAACAAAATACCAATAAAAGAATGTGTATTTGGATAAATATAAATATACAAAATACACATACAAAATAAACATAAAATAAGGTAGATTTGTAATAAAATATATGTACAAAATACACATAAAATAATATAAATTTATATGAAAATATATATACAAATACACATAAAATACCATGAATTTGTATAAAAATATATATTCAAAATAAATATTAAATAATGTAAATGCGTATAAAAATATATATACAAAGTACATATAAAACAATGTAAATACGTATAAAAAATACACTTAAAATAATGTAAATTTGAATGAAAATATATAAACATATAGACTTAAAATTACGTAAATTTGTATCAAATATATATACAAAAAAAACATTAAATAATGTAAATATGTATAAAAAAAATATATATATATATATATATATATATATATATATATATATATATATATATATATATATATATATATATATATATATATATATATATATATACAAAACACAAATAAAATAATGTAAAATCGTATCAAAATAAATACAGAAAATATTAATAAAATAATGTAAATTTGTATGAAAATTAAGATGCAAAATACCCATAAAATAACGCATTTTTTATAAAAATATATATACGAAAAAACATAAAATATTTGATTTTGTATTAAAATAAATAGATATACAAAATACACATAAAATAAGCTAAATTTGAATTGAAATATATATACAAAATACATAAAATAATGTAAATTTGTATCAAAATACCTATACAAATACACATATAATAACGTAAATTTGTATAAAAATATATAAACAAAATACACATTAAATAATGTAAATACGTATAAAAAATGTAAAAAATACACAAATAATCATGTAATTCGTATCAAAATAAATAGACAATATACCAATAAAATAATGTAAATTTCTATGAGAAAACATATACAAAATACACATAAATAACGCAAATATCAATAAAAATATATATAATATGATATATTTTTATACATATTTAAAATATTTAATGTATATTTTGTGTATATATATATATATATATATATATATATATATATATATATATATATATATATATATATATATATATATATATATATATATATATATATATATATATATATATATATATATATATATATATATATATATATATATATATATATATATATATATATATATATATATATATATATATATATATATATTATCCAAATTTACATTATTTTATGTGTATTTGTTTATTTATTTTCATACAAATTTACATTATTTTATGTGAATTTTGTATATGTATTTCAATACAAATTTGCCTAATTTTATGTGTATTTTGTATATTTATTTTTCTAGGTATTTAAATTATTTTATGTGTATTTTCTATATACATTTTCATAAAAATTTACGTTATTTTATTGTGTGTATTCGTATATATTTTGAAACAAATTTTATACAAATTCATGCTATTTTATGTGTATTTGTATATATATTTTCATACAAATTTATATTATTTTATGTGTATTCTTACATATATTTTATTACAAATTTACCTTATTTTATGTTTATTTTGTATATTTATTTCATTCAATTTTAAATTATTTGATGTGTATATTTGTATTTGTATTTAGGTTATTTTATGTGTGTTTTCTATAAATATTTTCATCCAAAATTACATTATATTATTGATATTTTCTTAATTTAACTCGATACGAATTTAGATTATTTCATAGGTATTTTGTATACATATTTTTATACTCATTTACATTATCTAATGTGTGTTTTGTATATATTTTTTTATGCAAACTAATTTTATGTGCATTTTTGTACATATATTTTTATAGAAACTTAAAACGTTATTTTATGTGTATTTTGTATATGTTTTCTCATACAAATTTACATTATTTAATTAGTTTTTTGTTGATTTATTTTGATACGAATGACTTGATTATTTGTGTATTTTGTAAATATTTTTTTATACGTATTTACATTACTTAATGTGTATTTTGTTTATATATATTTTTTTTACAAATTTACGTTATTATATGTGTATTTGTTAAAAATATTTTGAAACGAATTTACTTTATTTTATGTATTTTGTATATATATTTGAATTCAAATTTAGCTTATTTTGTGTGTATTTTGTATATCTATTTTCATACAAATTTAATTACTTCTGTGTATTTTTGTATATAGTTTTATACAAATTTACGTTACTTTATGTGCATTTTGTATATTTATATTTATACAAATACACATTCTCTTATTGGTATATTGTTTATTTATGTTTATACGAATTTACATTATTTTATGTGTATTTTGTATACATTTTTGATTCGTATTTACTTAATTTTATTTGTATTTTGTATATATATATATTTATAGAAATCTACGTTATTTTATGTGTATTCGTATATATATTTTGAAACAAATTTACATTGTTTTATATGTTTTTTGCATATCTATTTCAATACAAATTTACCTTATTGTATGTGCATTTTGTATATTAATTTTAATACAAATTCAAATATTTTATGTGTATTTTGGTATATATAATTTTATAAAAAATGCGTTATTTTATAGGTATTTTGCATCTTAGTTTTCATACAAATGTACATTATTTTATTAATATTCTGTGTATATATTTTGATACGATTTTATATTATACTATTTGTGTTTTGTATATATTTTTTTATACGAATCCTCACGCTACCACTCGGATTTTTCAGTCACCGCCGAGTGGCTTAAAACTACCCACATGCTGTTCTGAAGACCACCCATCAACCCGGACTCTAGAGGAAGCCGCACAAGCGAATCAAGAACGAGTTCCGGGGGGCAGCATGAGCCAATGCAAGATGGCGCCACTATAAACACTCGCCTGCGCCTGAACGGGCTGGGCCGACCATCAGGCCCCACCTGGAAGAAGCCTTGGGCCGACCATCAGGCCCCACCGGGAAGATGCCTACCGGCGCAATAGGCAACAACGTAAAAAAAAAAAATATATATATATATATATATATATATATATATATATATATATATATATATATATATATATATATATATATATTATACAAATTAACGTTATTTTAAATGTATTTGTTTATATAATTTCATTCAAATTTACATTATTTTAAGTGTATTTAGTATATGTATTTCAATACAAATTGACCTAATTTTATGTGTATTTTGTATATTTATTTTCATACAAATTTAAACTATTTTTGTTTTTTTGTATATACATAGAGTAAATTTCTATGAAAATATATATTCAAAATACATATAAAATTATGTAAATAAGTACAAAAATATATATATCAAATACACCAAAAAAAATGAAAAATCGTATCAAAATAAATAAACCAAATTCCGATAAAAGAACGTATATTTGTAGGAAAATAAATATACAAAAGACACATAAAAATACGAAAATTTGATTAAAAATATATACTAAAAAACAAAAAAAAATAAATTTCAATTTGTATGAAAATAGATATACAAAATACACATATAATTATTTAAATTTGTATCTAAATACATGTACAAAATACACATAAAATAATGTAAATTTGTATGAAATGAAAACAAATTCACATAAAATAACGTACATTTGTATAAAATAGATATACAAAATATACATAGAATAATGTAAAATCGTATCAAAATCAATACACAGAATATCAATAAATTAATGTAATTTTGTATAAAAATAAAGATGCAAAATACCCATAAAATAAAGCATATTTTTTTAAAAATACATATACAAGAATACACATAGAATAATTAAATTTGTATTAAAATTAATATACAAAATGCACATACAATAAGGTAAATTTGTATTGAAAAAATATACAAAATGCACATAAAGCAATGTATATTTGTTTCAAAATATATATACGAATACACATCAAATAACGTATATTTCTATAGAAATATATATACAAAATACACATGAAATGACGTAAATACGTATAAAAATATATATACACAATACACATTAAATAATGTAAATTCGCATCAAAATAAATAAACAAAATATCAATAAAAGAATGTGTATTTGTATGAAAATAGATATACAAAATACACATAAAATATTGTAAATTTGAATAAAACTCTATTAAAAAAATACACAAAAATAATTTAAATTTGTATAAAAATATATATACAAAATACACATAAAACTAGTTAAATTTCTATTGAAATACATATACAAAATACACATAAAATAATATAAATTTGAATAAAAATAAATAAACAAATACACTTAAAATAATGTAAATTTTTATGAAATATATATAGAAAATACACATTAAATAATGTAAATATGTATAAAAAAATATGTACAAAACACAAATAGAATAATGTAAAATAGTATCAAAATAAATACACAGAATATTAATAAAATAATGTAAATTTGTATGAAAATAAAGATGCAAAATACCCATAAAACAACGCATTTTTTTATGTAAATATATATACCAAAATACACATAAAATATTTAAATTTGTAATACAATAAATATGCAAAATGCACATACAATAAGGTATATTTGTATTGAAATAGATATGCAAAATACACATAAAACAACGTAAATTCGTTTCAAAATATATATACGAATACACATAAAATAACGTAGATTTCTATAAAAATATATATACAAAATACACATAAAATGAAGTAAATACGTATAAAAAAATGTAAACAAAATACACATAAAATAATGTAAATTCGAAACAAAATAAATAAACAAAATACCAATAAAAGAATGTGTATTTTTATAAATATAAATGTACAAAATACACATACAAAATAAACATAAAATAAGGTAAATTTGTAATGAAATATATGTACAAAATACACATAAAATATTTGTATAAAATTATATATTCAAAATAAATATTTAATAATGTAAATGCGTATTAAAATTTATATACAAAGTACATATAAAATAATACAAATTTAATTATTCTATGTGTATTTTTGTATATGCATTTTCATAAAATTAAGTAAATACGTATAAAAAATGTATACAAAATACACATAAAATTAGTATCAAAATAAATAAACAAAATACCAATAAAAGAATGTGTATTTGTATAAATATATATATACAAAATACACATTAAATAATATAAATTTGTTTAAAACTATACAAAATACACATGAAATGATGTAAATACGTATAAAAATATATATACAAAATACACATTAAATAATGTAAATTAGTATCAAAATAAATAAACAAAATACCAATAAAAGAATGTGTATTTGTATATACACAATTTGTATATACACAAAACTATTTTAAATTTGTATGAAAATAAATGTACAAAATACACAAAAAATTAGGTAAATTTGTATTGAAATACATACACAAAATACACATAAAATAATGTAAATTTGAATGAAAATACATAAACAAATATCCTTAAAATAACGTAAATTTGTATAAAAAAAATATGTACAAAACACAAATAGAATAATGTAAAATCGTATTAAAATAAATACAGAGAATATTAATAAAATAATGTAAATTTGTATGAAAATAAAGAAGCAAAATACCCATAAAATAACGCATTTTTTTATTTATAAAAATATATATACCAAAATACACATCAAAAAATTAAATTTGTATTAAAATAAATATACAAAAAAACACATACAATAAGGTAAATCTGTATTGAAATAGATATGGAAAATACATATAAAACAATGTAAATTTGTTTCAAAATACATATACGAATACACATAAAATAACGTAGATTTCTATAAAAATATATATAAAAATACACATAAAATGAAGTAAATACGTATAAAAAAATGTATACAAAATACACATAAAATAATGTAAATTCGTATCAAAATAAATAAACAAAATACCAATAAAAGAATGTGTATTTGTATGAAAATAAATATACAAAATACACATAAAAAACCGTAAATTTATATAAAACTATATACAAAAATACACAGAAGTAATTAAATTTGTATGAAAATATATACAAAATACACACGAAATAAGCTGAATTTGAATTGAAATATATATACAAAATACATGAAATAAAGTAAATTTGTATCAAAATATTTATACGCATACACATATAATAACGTAAACTTGTATGAAAATATATAAACAAAATACACATTAAATAATGTAAATACGTATAAAAAAATATGTACAAAATACACATATAATCATGTAAATCGTATCAAAATAAATAAACAAAATACCAATAAAATAATATAAATTTGTATGAGTAAACGTGTATGTTGCATACTTTTTCAATACAAATTTACCTTATTATATACGCATTTTGTATATTAATTTTAATACAAATCTAATTATTCGATGTGTATTTTTGTATCTGTATTTTAATAAACATAATCTTTATTTTTTGGGTATTTTGCATCTTTATTTTCATACAAATTTACATTATTTTATTGATATTCTGCTCATTCATTTTGATAGGAATTGACATTAGTCTATGTGTATTTTGTATATATTTTTTATACAAATTTACGTTATTTTATGTGTATTTGTTTATATATTTTGACACAAATTTACAATATTTTATGGGTATTTTGTATATACATTTCAAAAGAAATTTACCTAGTTTTATGTGTATTTTGTATATCTATTTTCATACAAACTCAAATTATATCTATGTATTTTTGTATATATTTTAATACAAATTTTAGTTATGTAATGTGTATTTTGTAAATTTATTTTCATACAAATATATATTATTTTATTGGTGTTTTGTTGATTTATATTGATACGAATTTACATTATTTTATATGTACATTGTATATATATTTTTATACGCTTTTCCATTATTTAATATTTATTTTGAATATATATTTTTATACAAATTCATGGTATTTTATGTGTATTTGTATATATATTTTCAAATAAATTTACATTATTTTATGTGTATTTTGTACATATATTTTATTACAAATCTATCTTATTTTATGTTTATTTTGTATGTGTATTTTGTATATTTATATTTATCCAAATACACATTCTTTTATTGGTATTTTGTTTATTTATTTTAATTCGAATTTACATTATTTTATTTGTATTTTGTATACATTTTATTATACGTATTTACTTAATTTTATGTGTATTTTGTATATATATATTTATAGAAATCTACGTTTTTTTATTTGTATTCGTATATATATTTTGAAACAAATTTACATTGTTTTATATGTATTTTTGCATATCTCTTTCAATACAAATTTACCTTATTGTATGTGCATTTTGTATATTTATTTCAATGCAAATTTAAAAATTTTATGTGTATTTTGGTATATATATTTTTATAAGATTACGAAAATTTGAATAAAAATATATACAAAAAAAACAAAAAAATACATTTCAATTTGTATGAACATAGATATACAAAATACAACTATAATTAGTTAAATTTGTATTTAATTACATGTACAAAATACACATAAAATAATATAAATTTGTATCAAATGAAAACAAATTCATATAAAATAACGTACATTTGTATAAAATAGATATACAAAATAATTTTATGTGTATTTTGTATATTTATTTTCATACAAATTTAAGTTATTTTTGTGTATTTTTGTATATAGTTTTATACAAACTTAGGTTATTTTATGAGTATTTTGTATTTCTATTTTCATACAAATGCACATTCTTTTATTGATATTTTGTTTATTTATTTTGACGAGAATTTAAATTATTTAATGTGTATTTTGTATATATATTTATATACGTATTTACATCATTTCATGTGTATTTTGTATATATATATATATATATATATATATATATATATATATATATATATATATATATATATATATATATATATATATATATATATATATATATATATATATATATATATATATATATATATATATATATATATATGTATATATATATATATAGATTTTAAACAAATTTACACTTTTATGTGTATTTTGCATATTTTTTCAATACAAATTTACCTTATTGTATATGCATTTTGTATATTAATTTTAATACAAATTTAATTATTCTATGTGTATTTTTGTATATGTATTTTTATAAAAATATGCTTTATTTCATGGGTATTTTGCATCTTTATTTTCATACAAATTTACGTTATTTTATTGATATTCTGCTCATTCATTTTGATACGATTTGACATTATTCTATGTGTATTTTGTATACATTTTTCAAACAAATTTACGTTATTTTATGTGTATTTGTTTATATATTTTGACACAAATTTACAATATTTTATGGGTATTTTGTATATATATTTCAAAAGAAATTTACCTAGTTTTATGTGTATTTTGAATATCTATTTTCATACAAACTCAAATTATTTTTATGTATTTTTGTATATATTTCAATACAAATTTTAGTTATGTTATGTGTATTTTGTAAATCTATTTTCATTCAAATATATATTATTTTATTGGTATTTTGTTGATTTATATTGATACGAATTTACATTATTTTATATGTACTTTTTGTATATATTTTTATACGCATTCACATTATTTAAAATTTATTTTAAATATATAATTTTATACAAATTCATGGTATTTTATGTGTATATTTTCCTATAAATTTACATTATTTTATGTGTATTTTGTACATATATTTCATTACAAATTTACCTTATTTTATGTTTATTTTGTATGTGTATTTTGTACATTTATATTTATACAAATACACATTCTTTTATTGGTATTTTGTTTATTTATTTTGTTTCGAATTTATATTATTTTATGTGTATTTTGTTTACATTTTTTTTATACGTATTTACCTAGTTTTATGTGTATTTTGTATATATATATTTATAGATATCTATGTATTCGTATATATATTTTGAAACAAATTTACATTGTTTTATATGTATTTTTGCATATCTCTTTCAATAGAAGTTTACCTTATTGTATGTACATTTTGTATATTTATTTCAATATAAATTTAAATATTTTATGTGTATTTTGGTATATATATTTTTATAAGAAATGCGCTATTTGATTGGAATTTTGCATCTTTATTTTCATACAAATTTACATTATTTTATTAATATTCGGTGTATTTATTTTGATACGATCTTACATTATTCTATTTGTTTTTTGTATATATATTTTTTTTATACATATTTACATTATTTAATGTATATCTTGCAAATATATTTCATACAAATTTATTATCTATTATTTATTTTCATACAAATACACATTCTTTTCATGATATTTTGTTTATTTATTTTGACACGAATTTACATTACTTAATATGTATTTTATATATATATATTTATACGTATTTACATAATTTCATGTGTATTTTGTATATATATTTCTATAGAAATTTACAATGTTTTATTTGTATTTTGCGTTTTTTCTTTCTTATTATTCTTATATGTATATTATTTTGTATATTTATTTTAATAAATAAATTTAATTATTCATTTTGTTTTTTGTATAAAAAAAAAAAAAAAATGCTTTATCTTATGGGTATTTTGCATCTTTACTTTCATACAAATTTTAATTATTTTATTGATATTCTGTGTACTTATTTTGATACGATTTTACATTATTCTATGTATAACAAAAATAAATACAGAATACACAAAAATAGATATGCAAAATACATATAAACAATGTAAATTTGTTTCAAAATATATATACGAATACACATGAAATAAGGTAGATTTCTATAAAAATATATATACAAAATACACATAAAATTAAGTAAATACGTACAAAAATGTATACAAAATACACATAAAATAATGCAAATTAATATCAAAATAAATAAACAAAATACCAATAAAAGAATGTGTATTTGTATAAATATATATATACAAAATACACATTAAATAATATAAATTTGTTTAAAACTATAAAAAATACACATGAAATGATGTAAATACGTATAAAAATATATATATACAAAATACACATTAAATAATGTAAATTCGCGTCAAAAAAAATAAACAAAAAATCAATAAAAGAATGTGTATTTGTATGAAAATAGATCAACAAAATACACATAAAATAACCTAAATTTGTAACAAACTATATACAAAAATACACAAAAATATTTTAAATTTAAATTTACCTTATTGTATTTGCATTTTGTATATTTATTTTAATACAAACTCAAATATTTTATGTGTATTTTGGTACATATAATTTTATAAAAAATGCATTATTTTATAGGTATTTTGCATCTTAGTTTTCATACAAATGTACATTATTTTATTAATATTCTGTGTATATTTGTGTTTGGTATATATTTTTTTATACATATTTTAATTATTTAATGTGTATTTTTTATATATATTTTATACAAATTAACGTTATTTTAAGTGTATTTGTTTATATAATTTCATTCAAATTTACATTATTTTAAGTGTATTTTGTATATGTATTTAAATACAAACTTACCTAGTTTTATGTGTATTTTGTATATTTATTTTCATACAAATTTAAATTATTTTTGTGTTTTTTTTGTATAAACATATAGAGTAAATTTCTATGATAATATATATTCAAAATACATATAAAATTATGTAAATAAGTATAAAAATATATATATCAAATACAGCGAAAAAAAATAAAATTCGTATCAAAATAAATAAACAAAATTCCGAGAAAAGAACGTATATTTGTAGGAAAATAAATATACAAAATACACATAAAATTACGAAAATTTGAATAAAAATATATACAAAAAAACAAAAAAATAAATCTCAATTTGTATGAAAATAGATATACAAAATACACATATAATTGGTTAAATTTGTATTTAAATACATGTACAAAATACACATAAAATAATGTAAATTTGTATGAAATGAAAACAAATTCACCTAAAATAACGTACATTTGTATAAAATAAATATACAAAATATACATAGAATAATGTAAAATCGTATCAAAAAAAATACACAGAATATCAATAAAATAATGTAGTTTTGTATGAAAATAAAGATGCAAATTACCCATAAAATAAAGCATATTTTTTTAAAAATACATATACAAAAATACACATAGAATAATTAAATGTGTATTAAAATTAATATACAAAATGCACGTACAATAAGGTAAATTTGTATTGAAAAAATATACAAAATGCACATAAAAGTGTAAATTTGTTTCAAAATATATATACGAGTGCACATAAAATAACATAGATTTCTATAGAAATATATATACAAAATAAACATGAAATGATGTAAATACGTATAAAAATATATATATACAAAATACACATTAAATAATTTAAATTCTCCTCAAAATAAATAAACAATATATCAATAAAAGAATGTGTATTTGTATGAAAATAGATATACAAAATACTCATAAAATAACCTAAGTTTGTATAAAACTATATACAAAAATACAAAAAAATAATTTAAATTTGTATGAAAATAAATATACAAAATACACATAAAATTAGGTAAATTTGTATTGAAATACATATAAAAAATACAAATAAAATAATGGAAATTTGAATGAAAATATATAAACATGTACACTTAAAATAACGTAAATTTGTATCAAATATATATACAAAATACACATTAAGTAATGTAAATATGTGTAAAAAAATATATACAAAACACAAATAGAATAATGTAAAATCGTATCAACAATAAATACACAGAATATTAATAAAATAATGTAAATTTGTATGAAAATAAAGATGCAAAATAGCCATAAAATAACGCATTTTTTATAAAAATATATATACCAAAATACACATAAAATATTCAAATTTGTATTAAAATAAATATAAAAAATGCACATACTATAAGGTAAATTTGTATTGAAATAGATATGCAAAATACATATAAAACAATGTAAATTTGTTTCAAAATATATATACGAATACACATAAAATAACGTAGATTTCTATAAAAATATATACACAAAATGAAGTAAATACGTATAAAAAAATGAATACAAGAAATACATAAAAATCGTATCAAAATAAATAAACAAAATACCAGTAAAAGAATGTGTATTTGTATAACTATAAATATACAAAATACACATAAAATATAGTAAATTTGTATGAAAATATATATACAAAATACAGCTAAAATAAGCTAAATTTGATTTGAAATGTACATACAAAATACATAAAACTATGTAAATCTGTATCAAGATATTTATACAAATACATATAATAACGTAGATTTGTTTAAAAATATATAAACAAAATACACATTAAGTAATGTAAATACGTATAAAAAATATGTACAAAATACACATATACTTATGTAATTCGTATCAAAATAAATAAACAAAATAGCAATAAAATAATTTAAATTTGTATGAGAAAACATATACAAATAACGCAAATTTCTATAAAAATATATGTACAAAAATGCACATAAAATAAAGTAAATTAGCATAAAAATATATATACAAAACACACACTAAATAATGTAAATGCGTACATAAAATAACCTAAATTTGTATAAAACTATATACAAAAATACACAAAAATAATTTAAATTTGTTTGAAAAGAAATATACAAAATACACATAAAATTAGGTAAATTTGTATGGAAATACATATACAAAATACACATCAAATAATGTAAATTTGAATGAAAATATATAAACAAATACACTTAAAATAACGTAAATTTGTATAAAATATATATGCAAGATACACATTAAATAATGTAAATGTGTATAAAAAAATATATACAAAAATCAAATAGAATAATGCAAAATCGTATCAAAATAAATACACAGAATATCAATAAAATAATGTAAATTTGTATGAAAATAAAGATGCAAAATTCCCAAAAATTATCGCATTTTTTATAAAAATATATATACCAAAATACACGTAAAATATTTAAATTTGTATTGAAATAAATATAAAAAATGCATATACAGTAAGGTAAATTTGTATTAAAAGAGATATTCAAAAATACATATAAAACAATGTAAATTTGTTTCAAAATATATATACGAATACACATAAAATAAAGTAGATTTCTATAGAAATATATAATACGTATAAATACGTATAAATATATATACAAAATACATATCAAATAATGTAAATTCGTGTCAAAATAAATAAACAAAATATCATGAAAAGAATGTGTATTTGTATGAAAATAGATAATAGATATTAAATTTGTATAAAATATATATGCAAGATACACATTAAATAATGTAAATATGTATAAATAAGTATATACAAAAAACAAATAGAATAATGTAAAATCGTATCAAAATAAATACACCGAATATTAATAAAATAATGTAAATTTGTATGAAAATAAAGATGCAAAATTCCCATAAAATAGCGCATTACTTATAAAAATATATATACCAAAATACACATAAAATTTTTAAATTTGTATTGAAATAAATATACAAAATGCATATGCAATAAGGTAAATTTGTATTGAAAGAGATATGCAAAAATACATATAAAACAATGTAAATTTGTTTCAAAATATATATACGAATACAAATAAAAAAACGTAAATTTCTATAAATATATATATATACAAAATACACATAAAATTAAGTAAATACGTATAAAAAAATGTATTCAAAATACACATAAAATAATGTAAATTCGAATTAAAATAAATAAACAAAATACCAATAAAAGAATGTGTATTTGGATAAATATAAATATACAAAATACACATACAAAATAAACATAAAATCAGGTAGATTTGTAATAAAATATATGTACAAAATACACATACAATAATGTAAATTTATATGAAAATATATATACAAATACACATAAAATACCATGAATTTGTAAAAAAATATATATTCAAAATAAATATTAAACAATGTAAGAGCGTATAAAAATATATATACAAAGTACATATAAAATGAAAATTAAGATGCAAAATACCTATAAAATAACGCATTTTTTTTATAAAATTATTGATACCAAAATACACATAAAATATTTGAACTTGTATTAAAATAAATATACAAAATGCACATACAATAAGGTAAATTTGTATTGAAATAGATATGGAAAATACATATAAAATAATGTAAATTTGTTTCAAAATATATATACGAATACACAAAATAACGTAGCTTTCTAAAAAAATACATATACAAAATACACATAAAATTAAGTAAATACGTATAAAAAAATGTATACAAAATACACATAAAATAATGTAAATTCCTGTAAATGTAAATAAACAATATACCAATAAAAGAATGTGTATTTGTATAAATATAAATATACAAAATGCACATAAAATAACGTAAATTTATATAAAACTATATACATAAAATAACGCAAATTTCTATAAAAATATATGTACAAAAATGAACATTAGATAAATTTGCATAAAAAAATATATACAAAACACACATTAGATAATGTAAATGAGTATAAAAATATGTATACAAAATACCTATGAAATAATCAAAATTCGTATCGAATTAAATTAAGAAATACCAATAAAATAATGTAATTTTGGATGAAAATATATATACAAAATACACATAAGGTAACCTAAATACAAATACAAATATACACATAAAATAATTTAAAATTGAATGAAATAAATATACAAAAGAAACATAAAATAAGGTAAATTTGTAATGAAATATATGAAAAAATACACATAAAATAATATAAATTTGTATGAAAATATATATACAAATACACATTAAATAACATGAAATTGTATAAAATTTGTATCAAAATATATACTTATACACACAATAAAATAACGTAATTTTTTTATGAAAATGTATATACAAAATACACATAAAATAATTTAAATACGTAGAAAAATATATATACAAAAAACACATAAAATAGTGTAAATATGTATGAAAATATATAAACAAATACACATAAAATAATGCAAATTTGGATAAAAAATATATACAAAATTAACATTAAATAATGTAAATATATATATAAAAAAATATATACAAAAAACACATAGAATAATGTTAAATCGTATCAAAATAAATAAAGAGAATATCAATAAAATAATGTAAATTTGTATGAAAATAAAGATGCAAAATATCCATATAATAACGCATATTTGCATAAAAATATATATACAAAAATACATATAAAATAATTTAATTTGTATTAAAATAAATATACAAAATGAACGTACAATAGAGTAAATTTGTATTGAAATAGATATGCAAAATACACATTAATAATGTTAATTTGTATCAAAATATATATACGAATACTCATAAAATAGAGAAAATTTCTATGAAAATATACATACAAAATAGATATACAAAATACACATATAACTAGTTAAATTTGTATTTAAATACATGTACAAAAAACACATAAAATTATGTAGATTTGTATGAAATGAAAACAAATACATTTTATATAAAATATATATACAAAATACACATAGAAAAATGTAAAATCATATCAAAATAAATACACAGAATATCAATAAAATAATGTAAATTTGTATTAAAACAAAGATGCAAAATATCCATAAAATAAAGCATATTTTTATAAAAATACATATAGAAAAATACACATAGATCAATCAAATTTGTATTAAAATTAATATACAAAATGCACATACAATAAGGTAAATTTTTATTAAAAAAATATGCAAAATACACATAAAACAATGTAAATTTGTTTCAAAATATATACACGAATACACATAAAATAACGCACATTTCTATAGAAATATATATGCAAAATACATATGAAATTATGTAAATACGTATAAAAATATATATACAAAATACATATCAAATAATGTAAATTCGTGTCAAAATAAATAAACAAAATATCATGAAAAGAATGTGTATTTGTATGAAAATAGATAATAGATAATAAATTTGTATAAAATATATATGCAAGATGCACATTAAATAATGTAAAAATGTATAAAAAAGTATACCCAAAAAACAAATAGAATAATGTAACATCGTATCAAAATAAATACACCGAATATTAATAAAATAATGTAAATTTGTATGAAAATAAAGATGCAAAATTCCCATAAAATAGCGCATTTCTTATAAAAATATATATACCAAAATACACATAAAATATTTAAATTTGTATTGAAATAAATATACAAAATGCACATACAATAAGGTAAATTTGTATTGAAAGAGATATGCAAAAATACATATAAAACAATGTAAATTTGTTTCAAAATATATATACGAATACAAATAAAAAAACGTAGATTTCTATAAAAATATATATACAAAATACACATAAAATTAAGTAAATACGTATAAAAAAATGTATACAAAATACACATAAAATAATGTAATTTCGAATTAAAATAAATGTAAATTTGAATGAAAATATAAAAACAAACACACTTAAAATAACGTAAATTTGTATAAAATATATATGCAAGATACACATTAAATAATGTAAATGTCTATAAAAAATATATACAAAAAACAAATAGAATAATGTAAAATCGCATTAAAATAAATACACAGAATATCAATAAAATAATGTAAATTTGTATGAAAATAAAGATGCAAAATTCCTAAAAATTATCGTATTTTTTTATAAAAATATATATACCAAAAAACACATAAAATTTTTAAATTTGTATTGAAATAAATATACAAAATGCATATACAGTAAGGTAAATTTGTATTAAAAGAGATATTCAAAAATACATATAAAACAATGTAAATTTGTTTCAAAATATATATACGAATACACATAAAATAAAGTAGATTTCTATAGAAATATATAATACGTATAAATACGTATAAATATATATACAAAATACATATCAAATAATGTAAATTCGTGTCAAAATAAATAAACAAAATATCATGAAAAGAATGTGTATTTGTATAAAAATAGATAATAGATAATAAATTTGTATAAAATATATATGCAAGATACACATTAAATAATGTAAATATGTATAAATAAGTATATACAAAAAACAAATAGAATAATGTAAAATCGTATCAAAATAAATACACCGAATATTAATAAAATAATGTAAATTTGTATGAAAATAAAGATGCAAAATTCCCATAAAATAGCGCATTACTTATAAAAATATATATACCAAAATACACATAAAATTTTTAAATTTGTATTGAAATAAATATACAAAATGCATATGCAATAAGGTAAATCTGTATTGAAAGAGATATGCAAAAATACATATAAAACAATGTAAATTTGTTTCAAAATATATATACGAATACAAATAAAAAAACGTAAATTTCTATAAAAATATATATATACAAAATACACATAAAATTAAGTAAATACGTATAAAAAAATGTATTCAAAATACACATAAAATAATGTAAATTCGAATTAAAATAAATAAACAAAATACCAATAAAAGAATGTGTATTTGGATAAATATAAATATACAAAATACACATACAAAATAAACATAAAATCAGGTAGATTTGTAATAAAATATATGTACAAAATACACATACAATAATGTAAATTTATATGAAAATATATATACAAATACACATAAAATACCATGAATTTGTATAAAAATATATATTCAAAATAAATATTAAACAATGTAAGAGCGTATAAAAATATATATACAAAGTACATATAAAATGAAAATTAAGATGCAAAATACCTATAAAATAACGCATTTTTTTAGAAATTTACCTTATTGTATGTGCATTTTGTATATTTATTTCAATACAAATTTAAATATTTTATGTGTATACATGTACAAAAAATACATAAAATAATGTAGATTTATGTGAAATGAAAACAAATACATATTATATAAAATATATATACAAAATACACATAGAATAATGTAAAATCATATTAAAATAAATACACAGAATATCAATAAAATAATGTAAATTTGTATGAAAATAAAGATGCAAAATACCCATAAATTAAAGCATATTTTTATAAAAATATATATACAAAAATACACATAGATTAATCAAATTTGTATTAAAATTAATATACAAAATGCACATACAATAAGGTAAATTTGTATTGAAAAAATATGCTAAATACACATAAAACAATGTAAATTTGTTTCAAAATATATATACGAACACACATAAAATAACGCAGACTTCTATAGAAATATATATACAAAATACACTTGAAATAATGTAAATACGTATAAAAATATATATACAAAATACACATTAAATAATGTTAATTCGTGTCAAAATAAATAAACAAAATATCATGAAAAGAATGTGTATTTGTATGAAAATAGATATACAAAATACACATAAAATAACCTAAATTTGTATAAAACTATAAACAAAAATACACAAAAATAATTTAAACTTGTATGAAAATAAATATACAAAAAACATATAAAATTAGGTAAATTTGTATTGAAATGCATATACAAAATACACATAAAATAATGTAAATTTGAATGAAAATATATAAACATATAGATTTAAAATAACGTAAATTTGTATCAAATATATATACAAAAAACACATTAAATAATGTAAATATGTATAAAAAAAATATATACAAAACACAAATAAAATAATGTAAAATCGTATTAAAATAAATACAGAAAATATTGATAAAATAATGTAAATTTGTATGAAAATTAAGATGCAAAATACCCAAAAAATAACGCATTTTTTATAAAAATATATATACGAAAAAACATAAAATATTTGATTTTGTATTAAAATAAATAGATATACAAAATACACATAAAAGAAGCTAAATTAAATGAAAAATATATACAAAATACACATAGAATAATGTAAAATCGTATCAAAATAAATACACAGAATATCAATAAAATAATGTAATTATGTATGAAAATAAAGATGCAAAATACCCATAAAATAAAGCATATTTTTTTAAAATACATATACAAAAATACACATAGAATATTTAAATTTGTATTAAAATTAATATACAAAATGCACGTACAATAAGGTAAATTTGTATTGAAAAAATATACAAAATGCACATTAAAGCGTAAATTTGTTTAAAAATCTATATACGAATACTCATAAAATAACATAGATTTCTATAGAAATATATATACAAAATACACATGAAAGGATGTAAATACGTATAAATATATATATACAAAATACACATTAAATAATTTAAATTCTCGTCAAAATAAATAAACAAAATATCAATAAAAGAATGTGTATTTGTATGAAAATAGATATACAAAATACTCATAAAATAACCTAAGTTTGTATAAAACTATATTCAAAAATACAAAAAAATAATTTAAATTTGTATGAAAATAAATATACAAAATACACATAATATTAGGTAAATTTGTATTGAAATAGATATGCAAAATACATATTAAATAATGTAAATTTGTTTCAAAATATATATACGAATACACATAAAATAACGTTGATTTCTATAAAAATATATACAAAATACACATAAAATGAAGTAAATACGTATAAAAAAATGAATACAAAATACACATAAAAATCGTATCAAAATAAATAAACAAAATACCAGTAAAAGAAAGTGTATTTGTATAAATATAAATATACAAAATACACATAAAATATCGTAAATTTGTATAAAACTATATACAAAAATACACAGAACAAATACACACTTTTATTGGTATTTTGTTTATTTATTTAGTTTCGAATTTATATTATTTTATGTGTATTTTGTTTACATTTTTTTATACGTATTTACCTAATTTTATATGTATTTTGTATATATATTTTTATAGAAATCTACGTTATTTTATGTGTATTCGTATATATATTTTGAAACAAATTTACAATTTTTTATATGTATTTTTGCATATCTCTTTCAACAGAAGTTTACCTCATTGTATGTGCATTTTGTATATTTATTTCATTACAAATTTAAATATTTTATGTGTGTTTTGGTATATATACTTTTATAAGAAATGCGCTATTTGATAGGAATTTTGCATCTTTATTTTCATACAAATTTACATTATTTTATTAAAATTCTGTATATTTATTTTGATACGATTTTTCGGTATTCTATTTGTTTTGTATATATATTTTTTTATACATATTTACATTATTTAATGTGTATCTTGCATATATATTACATACAAATTTATTATCTATTATTTATTTTCATACAAATACACATTCTTTTCAAGATATTTTGTTTATTTATTTTGTCACGAATTTACATTACTTAATATATATATATATATATATATATATATATATATATATATATATATATATATATATATATATATATATATATATATATATATATATATATATATATATATATATATATATATATATATATATTTTGAAACAAATTTACACTGTTTTATTTATATTTTGCGTTTTTTTTTTCAATACAAATTTACCTTATTGTATGTGTGCATTTTGTATATTAATTTTAATACAAATTTAATTATTCTATGTGTATTTTTGTATATGTGTTTTTAAAAAAAAATATGCTTTATCATATGGGTATTTTGCATCTTTATTTTCATACAAATTTAAATTATTTTATTGAGATTCTGTGTACCTATTTTGATACGATTTTACATTATTCTATGTATAACAAAAATAAATACAGAATACACAAAAATAGATATGCAAAATACATATAAACAATGTAAATTTGTTTCAAAATATATATACGAATACACATGAAATAAGGTAGATTTCTATAAAAATATATATGCAAAATACACATAAAATTAAGTAAATACGTTTAAAAAATGTATACAAAATACACATAAAATAATGTAAATTAGTATCAAAATAAATAAACAAAATACCAATAAAAGAATGTGTATTTGTATAAATATATATATACAAAATACACATTAAATAATATAAATTTGTTTAAAACTATACAAAATACACATGAAATGATGTAAATACGTATAAAAATATATATACAAAATACACATTAAATAATGTAAATTCGCGTCAAAATAAATAAACAAAATATCAATAAAAGGATGTGTATTTGTATGAAAATAGATATACAAAATACACATAAAATAACCTAAATTTGTATCAAACTATATACAAAAATACACAAAACTATTTTAAATTTGTATGAAAATAAATGTACAAAATACACAAAAAATTAGGTAAATTTGTATTGAAATACATACACAAAATACACATAAAATAATGTAAATTTGAATGAAAATACATAAACAAATATCCTTAAAATAACGTAAATTTGTATAAAAAAAATATGTACAAAACACAAATAGAATAATGTAAAATCGTATTAAAATAAATACACAGAATATTAATAAAATAATGTAAATTTGTATGAAAATAAAGAAGCAAAATACCCATAAAATAACGCATTTTTTTATTTATAAAAATATATATACCAAAATACACATCAAAAAATTTAATTTGTATTAAAATAAATATCCAAAAAAACACATACAATAAGGTAAATTTGTATTGAAATAGATATGGAAAATACATATAAAACAATGTAAATTTGTTTCAAAATACATATACGAATACACATGAAATAACGTAGATTTCTATAAAAATATATATACAAAATACACATAAAATTAAGTAAATACGTATAAAAAAAATGTATACAAAATACACATAAAATAATGTAAATTCGTATAAAAATAAATAAACAAAATACCAATAAAAGAATGTGTATTTGTATGAAAATAAATATACAAAATACACATAAAATAACGTAAATTTATATAAAACTATATACAAAAATACACAGAAGTAATTAAATTTGAATGAAAATATATACAAAATACACACGAAATAAGCTGAATTTGAATTGAAATATATATACAAAATACATGAAATAAAGTAAATTTGTATCAAAATATTTATACGCATACACATATAATAACGTAAACTTGTATGAAAATATATAAACAAAATACACATTAAATAATGTAAATACGTATAAAAAAATATGTACAAAATACACATATAATCATGTAAATCGTATCAAAATAAATAAACAAAATACCAATAAAATAATATAAATTTGTATGAGTAAACGTGTATGTTGCATACTTTTTCAATACAAATTTACCTTATTATATACGCATTTTGTATATTAATTTTAATACAAATTTAATTATTCGATGTGTATTTTTGTATGTGTATTTTAATAAACATATTCTTTATTTTTTGGGTATTTTGCATCTTTATTTTCATACAAATTTACATTATTTTATTGATATTCTGCTCATTCATTTTGATAGGAATTGACATTAGTCTATGTGTATTTTGTATATATTTTTTATACAAATTTACGTTATTTTATGTGTATTTGTTTATATATTTTGACACAAATTTACAATATTTTATGGGTATTTTGTATATACATTTCAAAAGAAATTTACCTAGTTTTATGTGTATTTTGTATATCTATTTTCATACAAACTCAAATTATATCTATGTATTTTTGTATATATTTTAATACAAATTTTAGTTATGTTATGTGTATTTTGCAAATTTATTTTCATTCAAATATATATTATTTTATTGGTGTTTTGTTGATTTATATTGATACGAATTTACATTATTTTATATGTACTTTGTATATATATTTTTATACGCTTTTCCATTATTTAATATTTATTTTGAATATATATTTTATACAAATTCATGGTATTTATGTGTATTTGTATATATATTTTCATATAAATTTACATTATTTTATGTGTATTTTGTACATATATTTTATTACAAATCTATCTTATTTTATGTTTATTTTGTATGTGTATTTTGTATATTTATATTTATCCAAATACACATTCTTTTATTGGTATTTTGTTTATTTATTTTAATTCGAATTTACATTATTTTATTTGTATTTTGTATACATTTTATTATACGTATTTTCTTAATTTTATGTGTATTTTGTATATATATATATTTATAGAAATCTACGTTTTTTTATTTGTATTCGTATATATATTTTGAAACAAATTTACATTGTTTTATATGTATTTTTGCATATCTCTTTCAATACAAACTTACCTTATTGTATGTGCATTTTGTATATTTATTTCAATGCAAATTTAAAAATTTTATGTGTATTTTGGTATATATATTTTTATAAGATTACGAAAATTTGAATAAAAATATATACAAAAAAAAACAAAAAAATACATTTCAATTTGTATGAACATAGATATACAAAATACAACTATGATTAGTTAAATTTGTATTTAATTACATGTACAAAATACACATAAAATAATATAAATTTGTATGAAATGAAAACAAATTCATATAAAATAACGTACATTTGTATAAAATAGATATACAAAATAATTTTATGTGTATTTTGTATATTTATTTTCATACAAATTTAAGTTATTTTTGTGTATTTTTGTATATAGTTTTATACAAACTTAGGTTATTTTATGAGTATTTTGTATATCTATTTTCATACAAATACACATTTTTTTATTGATATTTTGTTTATTTATTTTGACGAGAATTTAAATTATCTAATGTGTATTTTGTATATATATTTTTATACGTATTTACATCATTTCATGTGTATTTTGTATATATATATCTATAGAAATCTACGTTATATTATGTGTATTCGTATATAGATTTTTAAACAAATTTACACTTTTATGTGTATTTTGCATATTTTTTCAATACAAATTTACCTTATTGTATATGCATTTTGTATATTAATTTTAATACAAATTTAATTATTCTATGTGTATTTTTGTATATGTATTTTATTTTATGGGTATTTTGCATCTTTATTTTCATACAAATTTACGTTATTTTATTGATATTCTGCTCATTCATTTTGATACGATTTGACATTATTCTATGTGTATTTTGTATACATTTTTCAAACAAATTTACGTTATTTTATGTGTATTTGTTTATATATTTTGACACAAATTTACAATATTTTATGGGTATTTTGTATATATATTTCAAAAGAAATTTACCTAGTTTTATGTGTATTTTGAATATCTATTTTCATACAAACTCAAATTATTTTTATGTATTTTTGTATATATTTCAATACAAATTTTAGTTATGTTATGTGTATTTTGTAAATCTATTTTCATTCAAATATATATTATTTTATTGGTATTTTGTTGATTTATATTGATACGAATTTACATTATTTTATATGTACTTTTTGAATATATTTTTATACGCATTTACATTATTTAAAATTTATTTTGAATATGTGATTTTATACAAATTCATGGTATTTTATGTGTATATTTTCCTATAAATTTACATTATTTTATGTGTATTTTGTACATATATTTCATTACAAATTTACCTTACTTTATGTTTATTTTGTATGTATATTTTGTACATTTATATTTATACAAATACACATTCTTTTATTGGTATTTTGTTTATTTATTTTGTTTCGAATTTATATTATTTTATGTGTATTTTGTTTACATTTTTTTTATACGTATTTACCTAGTTTTATGTGTATTCGTATATATATTTTGAAACAAATTTACATTGTTTTATATGTATTTTTGCATATCTCTTTCAATAGAAGTTTACCTTATTGTATGTGCATTTTGTATATTTATTTCAATATAAATTTAAATATTTTATGTGTATTTTGGTATATATATTTTTATAAGAAATGCGCTATTTGATGGGAATTTTGCATCTTTATTTTCATACAAATTTACATTATTTTATTAATATTCGGTGTATTTATTTTGATACGATCTTACATTATTCTATTTGTTTTTTGTATATATATTTTTTTATACATATTTACATTATTTAATGTATATCTTGCAAATATATTTCATACAAATTTATTATCTATTATTTATTTTCATACAAATACACATTCTTTTCATGATATTTTGTTTATTTATTTTGACACGAATTTACATTATTTAATATGTATTTTATATATATATTTTTATACGTATTTACATAATTTCATGTGTATTTTGTATATATATTTCTATAGAAATCTACGTTATTTTATGTGTATTCGTTTATATATTTTGAAAAAAATTTACAATGTTTTATTTGTATTTTGCGTTTTTTTTAATACAAATTTACCTTATTGTATGTGTGCATTTTGTATATTAATTTTAATACAAATTTAATTATTCTATGTGTATTTATGTATATGTATTTTTAAAAAAAAATATGCTTTATCTGCATCTTTACTTTCATACAAATTTAAATTATTTTATTGATATTCTGTGTACTTATTTTGATACGATTTTACATTATTCTATGTATAACAAAAATAAATACAGAATACACAAAAATAGATATGCAAAATACATATAAACAATGTAAATTTGTTTCAAAATATATATACGAATACACATGAAATAAGGTAGATTTCTATAAAAATATATATACAAAATACACATAAAATTAAGCAAATACGTACAAAAATGTATACAAAATACACATAAAATAATGCAAATTAGTATCAAAATAAATAAACAAAATACCAATAAAAGAATGTGTATTTGTATAAATATATATATACAAAATACACATTAAATAATATAAATGTGTTTAAAACTATAAAAAATACACATGAAATAATGTAAATGCGTATAAAAAAAAATATATATATATATATATATATATATATATATATATATATATATATATATATATATATATATATATATATATATATATATATATCTATATATATATATATATATATATATATATATATATATATATATATATATATATACAAAATACACATTAAACAATGTAAATTCGCGTCAAAAAAAATAAACAAAAAATCAATAAAAGAATGTGTATTTGTATGAAAATAGATCAACAAAATACACATAAAATAACCTAAATTTGTAACAAACTATATACAAAAATACACAAAAATATTTTAAATTTAAATTTACCTTATTGTATTTGCATTTTGTATATTTATTTTAATACAAATTCAAATATTTTATGTGTATTTTGGTACATATAATTTTATAAAAAATGCATTATTTTATAGGTATTTTGCATCTTAGTTTTCATACAAATGTACATTATTTTATTAATATTATGTGTATATATTTTGATACGATTTTATATTATACTATTTGTGTTTGGTATATATTTTTTTATACATATTTTCATTATTTAATGTGTATTTTTTATATATATTATACAAATTAACGTTATTTTAAGTGTATTTGTTTATATAATTTCATTCAAATTTACATTATTTTAAGTGTATTTTGTATATGTATTTAAATACAAACTTACCTAATTTTATGTGTATTTTGTATATTTATTTTCATACAAATTTAAATTATTTTTGTGTTTTTTTGTATAAACATATAGAGTAAATTTCTATGATAATATATATTCAAAATACATATAAAATTATGTAAATAAGTATAAAAATATATATATCAAATACACCTAAAAAAAATAAAATTCGTATCAAAATAAATAAACAAAATTCCGAGAAAAGAACGTATATTTGTAGGAAAATAAATATACAAAATACACATAAAATTACGAAAATTTGAATAAAAATATATACAAAAAAACAAAAAAATAAATTTCAATTTGTATGAAAATAGATATACAAAATACACATATAATTATTTAAATTTGTATTTAAATACATGTACAAAATACACATAAAATAATGTAAATTTGTATGAAATGAAAACAAATTCACCTAAAATAACGTACATTTGTATAAAATAAATATACAAAATATACATAGAATAATGTAAAATCGTATCAAAATAAATACACAGAATATCAATAAAATAATGTAGTTTTGTATGAAAATAAAGATGCAAATTACCCATAAAATAAAGCATATTTTTTTAAAAATACATACACAAAAATACACATAGAATAATTAAATGTGTATTAAAATTAATATACAAAATGCACGTACAATAAGGTAAATTTGTATTGAAAAAATATACAAAATGCACATAAAAGTGTAAATTTGTTTCAAAATATATATACGAGTACACATAAAATAACATAGATTTCTATAGAAATATATATACAAAATAAACATGAAATGATGTAAATACGTATAAAAATATATATATACAAAATACACATTAAATAATTTAAATTCTCCTCAAAATAAATAAACAATATATCAATAAAAGAATGTGTATTTGTATGAAAATAGATATACAAAATACTCATAAAATAACCTAAGTTTGTATAAAACTATATACAAAATACACAAAAATAATTTAAATTTGTATGAAAATAAATATACAAAATACACATAAAATTAGGTAAATTTGTATTGAAATACATATAAAAAATACAAATAAAATAATGGAAATTTGAATGAAAATATATAAACATGTACACTTAAAATAACGTAAATTTGTATCAAATATATATACAAAATACACATTAAATAATGTAAATATGTGTAAAAAAATATATACAAAACACAAATAGAATAATGTAAAATCGTATCAACAATAAATACACAGAATATTAATAAAATAATGTAAATTTGTATGAAAATAAAGATGCAAAATAGCCATAAAACAACGCATTTTTTATAAAAATATATATACCAAAATACACATAAAATATTCAAATTTGTATTAAAATAAATATAAAAAATGCACATACTATAAGGTAAATTTGTATTGAAATAGATATGCAAAATACATATAAAACAATGTAAATTTGTTTCAAAATATATATACGAATACACATAAAATAACGTAGATTTCTATAAAAATATATACACAAAATGAAGTAAATACGTATAAAAAAATGAATACAAGAAATACATAAAAATCGTATCAAAATAAATAAACAAAATACCAGTAAAAGAATGTGTATTTGTATAAATATAAATATACAAAATACACATAAAATATCGTAAATTTGTATAAAACTATATACAAAAATACACAGAAGTAATTAAATTTGTATGAAAATATATATACAAAATACAGCTAAAATAAGCTAAATTTGATTTGAAATGTACATACAAAATACATAAAACTATGTAAATCTGTATCAAGATATTTATACAAATACATATAATAACGTAGATTTGTTTAAAAATATATAAACAAAATACACATTAAGTAATGTAAATACGTATAAAAAATATGTACAAAATACACATATAATTATGTAATTCGTATCAAAATAAATAAACAAAATAGCAATAAAATAATGTAAATTTGTATGAGAAAACATATACAAATAACGCAAATTTCTATAAAAATATATGTACAAAAATGCACATAAAATTAAGTTAATTAGCATAAAAATATATATACAGCATAAAATACATTATATAGCATAAAATAATGTAAATTTGTATGAAAATAAAGATGCAAAATTCCCAAAAATTATCGCATTTTTTATAAAAATATATATACCAAAATACACGTAAAATATTTAAATTTGTATTGAAATAAATATAAAAAATGCATATACAGTAAGGTAAATATGTATTGAAAGAGATATTCAAAAATACATATAAAACAATGTAAATTTGTTTCAAAATATATATACGAATACACATATAATAAAGTAGATTTCTATAGAAATATATATGCAAAATACATATGAAATTATGTAAATACGTATAAAAATATATATACAAAATACATATCAAATAACGTAAATTCGTGTCAAAATAAATAAACAAAATATCATGAAAAGAATGTGTATTTGTATGAAAATGGATAATAGATAATAAATTTGTATAAAATATATATGCAAGATACACATTAAATAATGTAAATATGTATAAAAAAGTATACCCAAAAAACAAATAGAATAATGTAACATCGTATCAAAATAAATACACCGAATATTAATAAAATAATGTAAATTTGTATGAAAATAAAGATGCAAAATTCCCATAAAATACCAATAAAAGAATGTGTATTTGAGTAAATATAAATATACAAAATACACATAAAATATCGTAAATTTATATAAAACTATATACAAAAATACACAGAAGTAGTTTAATTTGTATGAAAATAGATATACAAAATAAGATAAATTCGTTTCAAATTCAATAAACAAAATTCAGATAAAAGAACGTATATTTGTAGAAAAAATAAATATAAAAAATACACATAAAATCACGAAAATTTGTATGAAAATATATAAAAAAATAAACAAAAATAATTTCAATTTGTATGAAAATAAATATACAAAATACACATGTATTTTGTATATCTATTTTCACACAAATTTAATTACTTCTGTGTATTTTTGCATATAGTTTTATATAAATTTACGTTATTTTATTTGTATTTTGTATATTTATATTTATTCAATACACATTCTTTTATTAGTATTTTGTTTATTTACTTTGATACGAGTTTACATTATTTTGTGTATTTTGTATACCTTTTTTTATACGTATTTACTTCATTTTATGTGTATTTTGTATATTTATTTTCATAGAAATCTACGTTATTTTATGTGTATTCGTATATATATTTTGAAAAAAATTTACATGGTTTGATATGTATTGTGCATTTTGTATATTTATTTTAATACAAATTCAAATATTTTATGTGTGTCTTGGTATAAATATTTTTATAAAAAATGCGTTATTTTATGGGTGTTTTGCATCTTAATTTTCATACAAATTTACATTATTTTATTAATATTCTGTGTATTTATTTTGATACGATTTTATATTATTCTATTTGTGTTTTGTATATATTTTTTTATACATATTTACATTATTTAATGTGTATTTTTTATATTTTTTTTTACGTTATTTTAAGTGTATTTGTTTATATATTTTCATTCAAATTTACATTATTTTATGTGTATTTTGTAAATGTATTTCAATACAAATTTACCTAATTTTATGTGTATTTTGTATATTTATTTTCATACAAATTAAAATTATTTTTGTGTATTTTTGTATATAGTTTTATACAAATTTAGGTTATTCTATGTGTATTTTGTATATCTATTTTCATTCAAATACACATTCTTTTATTGATATTTTGTTTATTTATTTTGACGCGAATTTACATTATTCAATGTGCATTTATATATATATATATATATATATATATATATATATATATATATATATATATATATATATATATATATATATATATATATATATATATATATATATATATATATATATATATATATATATATATATATATATATATATATATATATATATATATATATTTATACGTGTTTACATCATTTGATGTGTATCTTGTATATATATTTCTATATAAATCTACGTTCATCTATGAGTATTCGTATATAGATTTTGATATAAATTTACACTGTTTTATGTGTATTTTGCATATTTTTTCAATACAAATTTGCCTTATTGTATATGCATTTTGTATATTAATTTTAATACAAATTTAATTATGCTATATGTATATTTGTATATGTATTTTTATAAAAATATGCTTTATTTTATGGGTATTTTGCATTTCTGTTTTCATACAAATTTACATTATTTTATTTATATTCTGTTTATTTTTTTTAAAACAATTTTACATTATTCTATGAGTATTTTATATATCTATTTTTATACGTATTTACTTAATTTTATGTGTATTTTGTATATATATTTTTATAGAAATCTACGTTATTTTATGTGTATTCGTATATATATTTTTAAACAAATTTACATTGTTTTATATGTATTTTTGCATATCTCTTTCAATACAAGTTTACCTTATTGTATGTGAATTTTGTATATTTATTTCAATACAAATTTAAATATTTTATGTGTATTTTGGTATTTATATTTTTATAAGATATGCGCTATTTGATGGGAATTTTGCATCTTTATTTTCATACAAATTTACATTATTTTATTAATATTCAGTGTATTTATTTTTATACGATTTCACATTATTCTATTTGTTTTTTTCTATATATATTTTTTATACATATTTACATTATTTAATGTGTATCTTGCATATATATTTCATACAAATTTATTATCTATTATTTATTTTCATACAAATACACATTCTTTTCATGATATTTTGTTTATTTATTTTGACACGAATTTACCTAGATATGTATTTTGTATATATATTTTTATACGTATTTACATAATTTCATGTGTATTTTGTATATATACTTCTATAGAAATCTACGTTATTTTATGTGTATTCGTATATATATTTTGAAACAAATTTACTTTGTTTTATATGTATTTTTGAATATCTCTTTCAATACATATTTACCTTACAATATATGCAATTTGTATATTTCTTTCAATACAAATTTAAATATTTTATGTGTATTTTGGTATATATATTTTTATAAAAAATGCGCTATTTTATGGGAATTTTGCATCTTTCTTTTCATACAAATTTACAATATTTTATTAATTTTCTGTGTATTTATATTGATAGGATTTTACATTATTCTATTTCTTTTTTGTATATATTTTTTTATACACATTTACATTATTTAATGTGTATCTTTCTTATATATTATTTACAAATTTACGTTATTTTAAGTGTATTTGTTTATATATTTTCATTCAAATTTACATTATTCTATGTGTATTTTGTATATTTATTTCAATACAAATTTACCTAATTTTATGTGTATTTTGTATATTTCTTTTCATACAAATTTTAAATATTTTTGTGTATTTTTGTATATAGTTTTATACAAATTTAGGTTATTTTATGTACGCATTTACATTATTTAATGTGTGTTTTGTATATATATTTTTATGCAAATTTACTTTATTTTATGTGCATTTTTGTACATATATTTTTTTAGAAATTTGCATTAATTTATGTGTATTTGTATATGTTTTCTCATGCCAATTTACATTATTTTATTGCTATTTTGTTTATTTATTTTGATACGAATGAAAATAGATATACAAAATATACATAAAATAAACTAAATTTGTATTGAAATATATATACAAAATACATAAAATAATGTAAATTTGTATCAAAATATTTTAACAGATGCGCATAAAATAACGTAAATTTGTTTTAAAATATACAAAATACACATTAAATAATGTAAATATGTATAAAAAAATATATACAAAACACAAATAGAATAATGTAAAATCGTACAAAATAAATACACAGAATATTAATAAAACAATGTAAATTTGTATGAAAATAAAGATGCAAAATACCCATTAAATAACGCATTTTTTATAAAAATATATATACCAAAATACACATGAAAAAATTAATTTGTATTAAAATAAATATTCAAAATACACATTCAATAAGGTAAATCTGTATTGAAATAGATATGCAAAATACATATAAAACAATGTAAATTTGCTTCAAAATATATACGAATACACAAAATAACGTAGATTTGTATAAAAATATATATACAAAATACACATAAAATGAAGTAAATACGTATAAGAAAATGTATACAAAATACACATAAAATAATGTAAATTCGTATCAAAATAAATAGACAAAATACCAATAAAAGAATGTGTATTTGTATAAATATAAATATACAAAATACACATAAAGTAACGTAAATTTGTATAAAACTATACAAAAATACACAGTAGTAATTAAATTCGTATGAAAATAGATAAGACAAATTTGATTAATCAATGTGTATTTTTGATATGTATTTTTATAAAAATATGTTTTATTTTATTGGTATTTTGCATCTTTATTTACATACAAATTTACATTATTTTATTGATATTCTGTGTATTTATTTTGATATGATTTTACATTATTCTATGTGTATTTTGTATATATATTTTATATAAAATGTATTTGTTTTCATTTCATACAAATCTACATTATTTTATGTGTTTTTTGTACATGTATTTAAATACAAATTTAACTAGTTATGTGTGTATTTTGTATATCTATTTTGTATGTATATTTTCATAGAAATTTACTCTATTTTATGAGTATTCGTATATATATTTTGATACAAATTTACATTATTAATGTGAATTTTGCATATCTATTTCAATACAAATTTACTTTATTGCACGTGCACTTTGTATATTTATTTTAATACAAATTTAATTATTTTATATGTCTTTTTGTATATATATTTTTATGCAAATATGCGTTATTATATGGATATTTTGCATCTTTATTTTCATACAAATTTACATTATTTTATTGATATTCTCTTTATTTATTTTGATACGATTTAACATTATTCTATGTGTTTTTTGTATATATTTTTTTTATATATATATTTACATTATTTAATGTTCATTTTTTATATATATTTTATTTAAATTTATATTATTTTATGTGCATTTGTTTATATATTTTCATACATATTTACATTATTTTATGTGTTTTTTGTATCTATATTTTTCTACGTATTCAAATTATTTTATGTGTATTTTGTATATACATTTTCATAAAAAAATTACGTTATTTTATTGTGTGTATAAGTATATATTTTGATACAAATTTTATACAAATTCATGTTATTTAATATGTATTTGTATATATATTTTCATACAAATTTATATTATTTTATGTGTATTTTTTCATATATTTCATTACAAATTTACCTTATTTTATGTTTATTTTGTATATTTATTTCATTCAATTTTAAATTATTTTATGTGTATATTTGTATTTGTATTTAGTTTATTTTATGTGTATTTTGTATATATATTTTCATCCAAAATTACATTATTTTATTGGTATTTCTTAATTTAATTCGATACGAATTTAGATTATTTCATAGGTATTTTGTATACATATTTTTACACTCATTTACATTATCTAATGTGTGTTTTGTATATATATTTTTATGCAAATTTATCTAATGTTCATTTTTGTACATATATTTTTATAAAAATTTGCGTTATTTTATGTATATAGTTTTTTATAAATTTACGTTATTTTATGTGCATTTTGTTTATTTATATTTATACAAATACACATTCTTTTATTGGTATATTGTTTATTTACATTTATACGAATTTACATTATTTTATATGTATTTTGTATACATTTTTTATACGTATTTACTTAATTTTATGTGTATTTAGTATATGTATTTTTATAGAAATCTACGTTGTTTTATGTGTATTCGTATATATATTTTGAAACAAATTTACATTATTTTATATGTATTTTGCATATCTATTTCAATACAAATTTACCTTATTGTATGTGCATTTTGTATATTTATTTTAATACAAGTTCAAATATTTTATGTGTATTTTGGTATCAATAATTTTTTAAAAAATGCGTTATTTTATAGGTTTTTTGCATCATAATTTTCATACAAATTTACATTATTTTATTAATATTCTGTGTATATATTTTGATACGATTTTACATTATTCTATTTGTGTTTTGTATATATTTTTTTATACATATTTACATTATTTAATGTGTAATTTGACTATATATTTCATACATATTTACGTTATTATATGTGTATTTCTTTATATATTTTCTTTCAAATTTACATTATTTTATATGTATTTTATATATGTATTTCAATACAAATTTACCTAATTTTATGTGTATTTTGTATATTTCTTTTCATACAAATTTAAATTATTTTTGTGTATTTTTGTATATAGTTTTATACAAATTTAGGTTATTTTATGTACGCATTTACATTATTTAATGTGTGTTTTGTATATGTGTTTTTATCCAAAGCTACTTTATTTTACGTTCATTTTTGGACATATATTTTTATGGAAATTAGCGTTATTTTATATGTATTTGTATATGTTTTCTCATACAAATTTACATTATTTTATTGATATTTTGTGTATTTAGTTTGATACGAATTACATGATTATATGTGTATTTTGTACATATTTTTTATACGCATTTATATTACTTAATGTGTATTTTGTTTATATATTTTTAAACAAATTTACGTTATTATATGTATTTTTATAAATATTTTGATACAAATTTACATTATTTTATGTATTTTCTATATACATTTCAATTCAAATTTAGCTTATTTTATCTGTATTTTGTATATCTATTTTCATACGAATTTAATAACTTCTGTGTATTTTTGTATATAGTTTTATACAAATTTACGTTATTTTATGTGTATTTTGTATATTTATATTTATAAAAAATACACATTCTTTTATTGGTATTTTGTTTATTTATTTTGATACGAATTTACACTATTTTATGTGTATTTTGTATACATTTTCTTATACGTATTTACTTCATTTTATGTGTATTTTGTATATATATTTTTATACAAATATACATTATTTTATGTGTATTCGTATATATATTTTGAAACAAATTTACATTGTTTTATATGTATTTTGCATATCTATTTCAATACAGATTTACCTTATTGTATGTGTATTTTGTATATTTATTTTAATACAAATAAATTTTTTCATGTGTATTTTGGTATATATATTTAAAAAAAAATGCGTTATTTAATGGGTATTTTGCATCTTTATTTTCATACAAATTTACATTCTTTTATTAATATTCAGTGTATTTATTTTGATACGATTTTACATTATTCTATTTGTGTTTTGTATACATTTTTTTATACATATTTACATTATTTAATGTGTATTTTGTATATTTTAAAACAAATTTACCTTATTTTATGCGCATCTGTTAAAATATTTTGATACAAATTTACATTATTTTATGTATTTTGTATATATATTTTAATACAAATTTAGTTTATTTTATGTATATTTTGTATATCTATTTTCATTCGTATCAAAATAAATAAACAAAATAGCAATAAAATAATGTAAATTTGTATGAGAAAACATATACAAATACACATAAAATAACGCAAATTTCTAAAAAAAATACATGTACAAAAATGCACTTAAAATAAAGTAAATTTGCATAAAAATATATATACAAAACACACATTAAATAATGTAAATGCGTACATAAAATAACCTAAATTTGTATAAAACTTTATACAAAAATACGCAAAAATATATATAAAAAAAACAAATAGAATAATATAAAATCGTATCAAAATAAATACACCGAATATTAATAAAATAATGTAAATTTGTATGAAAATAAAGATGCAAAAATCCCACCAAATTGCGCATTTCTTATAAAAATATATATACCAAAATACACATAAAATATTTAAATTTGTATTGAAATAAATATACGAAATGCACATACAATAAGGTAAACTTCTATTGAAAGACGTATGCAAAAATACGTTTAAAACAATGTAAATTTGTTTCAAAATATATATACGAATACATATAAAATAACGTAGATTTCTATAAAAATATATATACAAAATACACATAAAATTATGTAAATACGTATAAAATAATGTAAATTCGAAACAAAATAATTAAACAAAATACGAATAAAAGAATGTGTATTTGTTCTGTGTATTTTTGTATATAGTTTTATATAAATTTAGGATATTTTATGTGTATTTTGTATATTTATATTTATACAAAACACATTCTTTTACTGGTATTTTGTTTATTTATTTTGATACGATTTTTATGTGTATTTTGTATTCATTTTTTGATACGTATTTACTCAATTTTATGTGTATTTTGTATATATTTTTATAGATATCAACGTTATTTTATGTGTATTCGTATATATATTTTGAAACAAATTTACATTGTTTTATATGTATTTTGCATATCTATTTCAATACAAATTTACCTTACAGTATGTGCATTTTTTATATTTATTTTAATACAAATTTTAATATTTTATGTGTATTTTGGTATATATATTTTTATAAAAAATGCGTTATTTTATGGCTCTTTTGCATCTTTATTTTCATACAAATTTACATTATTTTATTAATATTCCGTGTATTTATTTTGATACGATTTTACATTATTCTATTTGTGTTTTGTATATATTTTTTTATACATATTTACATTATTTAATTAGTATTTTGTATATATATTTGATACAAATTTACGTTATTTTAAGTGTATATGTTTATATATTTTCATTCAAATTTCCATTATTTTATGTGTATTTTGTATATGTATTTCAATACAAATTTACCTAATTTTTTGTGTATTTTGTTTATTTATTTTCATACAAATTTAAATTATTTTTGTGTATTTTTGCATATAGTTTTATACAAACTTAGGTTATTTTATGAGTATTTTGTATATCTATTTTCATACAAATACACATTCTTTTATTGATATTTTGTTTATTTATTTTGACGAGATTTTAAATCATTTAATGTGTATTTTGTATATATATTTTTATACGTATTTACATTATTTCAAGAGTATTTTGTATATATATTTCTATAGAAATCTGCGTTATTTTATGTGTATTCGTATATATATTCTGAAACAAATTTACACTGTTTTATGTGTATTTTGCATATTTTTTTAATACAAATTTACCTTATTGTATGTGCATTTTGTATATTAATTTTAATACAAATTTGATTAATCTATGTGTATTTTTGTATATGTATTTTTATAAAAATATGCTTTATTTTATTGGTATTTTGCATCTTTATTTTCATACAAATTTACATTATTTTATTGATATTCTGTGTATTTATTTTGATATGATTTTACATTATTCTATGTGTATTTTGTATATATATTTTATATAAAATGTTTGTTTTCATTTCATACAAATCTACATTGTTTTATGTGTTTTTTGTACAAGTATTTAAATACAAATTTAACTAGTTATATGTGTATTTTGTATATCTATTTTGTATGTATATTTTCATAGAAATTTACTCTATTTTATGAGTATTCGTATATATATTTTGATACAAATTTACATTATTAATGTGTATTTTGCATATCTATTTCAATACAAATTTACTTTATTGTACGTTTATTTTGTATATTTATTTTAATACAAATTTAATTATTTTATATGTCTTTTTGTATATATATTTTTATGCAAATATGCGTTATTATATGGATATTTTGCATCTTTATTTTCATACAAATTTACATTGTTTTATTGATATTCTCTTTATTTATTTTGATACGATTTAACATTATTCTATGTGTTTTTTGTATATATTCTTTTATATATATATATATATATATATATATATATATATATATATATATATATATATATATATATATATATATATATATATATATATATATATATATATATATATATATATATATATATATATATATATATATATATATATATATATATATATATATATATATATATATATATATATATATATATATATATATATATATATATATATATATATATATATATATATATATATATATATATATATATATATATATATTTTATGTGTATTTGTTTATATATTTTCATACATATTTACATTATTTAATGTGTTTTTTGTATATATATTTTTCTACGTATTTAAATTATTTTATGTGTATTTTGTATAAACATTTTCATAAAAAAATACGTTATTTTATTGTGTGTATAAGTATATATTTTGATACAAATTTTATACAAATTCATGTTATTTAATGTGTATTTGTATATATTTTTTCATGCAAATTTATATTATTTTACGTGTATTTTTTCATATATTTCATTACAAATTTACCTTATTTTATGTTTATTTTGTATATTTATTTCATTCAATTTTAAATTATTTTATGCGTATATTTGTATTTGTATTTAGGTTATTTTATGTGTATTTTGTATATATATTTTCATCCAAAATTACATTATTTTATTGGTATTTCTTAATTTAATTCGATACGAATTTAGATTATTTCATAGGTATTTTGTATACATATTTTTTACACTCATTTACATTTTTATGCAAATTTATCTAATGTTCATTTTTGTACATATATTTTTATAGAAATTTGCGTTATTTTATGTATATAGTTTTATATAAATTTACGTTATTTGATGTGCATTTTGTATATTTATTTTTATACAAATACACATTCTTTTATTGGTATATTGTTTATTTACATTTATACGAATTTACATTATTTTATGTGTATTTTGTATACATTTTTTTATACGTATTTACTTAATTTTATGTGTATTTTGTATATGTATTTTTATAGAAATCTACGTTGTTTTATGTGTATTCGTATATATATTTTGAAACAAATTTACTTTATTTTATATGTATTTTGCATATCTATTTCAATACAAATTTACCTTATTGTATGTGCATTTTGTATATTTATTTTAATACAAGTTCAAATATTTTATGTGTATTTTGGTATCAATAGTTAAAAAAAATGCGTTATTTTATAGGTATTTTGCATCTTAATTTTCATTTTATATGTACTTTGTATATATATTTTTATACGCTCTTACATTATTTAATATTTATTTTGAATATATATTTTTATACAAATTCATGGTATTTTATGTGTATTTGTATATATATTTTCATATAAATTTACATTATTGTATGTGTATTTTGTACATATATTTTATTACAAATCTACCTTATTTTATGTTTATTTTGTATGTGTATTTTGTATATTTATATTTATCCAAATACACATTCTTTTATTGGTATTTTTTTAATTTTTTTTAATTCGAAGTTACATTATTTTATGTGTATTTTGAATACATTTTTTTATACGTATTTACCTAATTTGATGTGTATTTTGTATATATAATTTTATAGAAATCTACGTTTTTTTATTCGTATTCGTATATATATTTTGAAACAAATTTGCATTGTTTTATATGTATTTTTGCATATCTCTTTCAATACAAATTTACCTTATTGTATGTGCATTTTGTATATTTATTTCAATACAAACTAAAAAATTTTATGTGTATTTTGGTATATATATTTTTATAAGAAATGCGCTATTTCATGGGAATTTTGCATCTTTATTTTCATACAAATTTACATTATTTTATTGATATTCGGTGTATTTATTTTGATACGATTTTACATTATTCTATTTGTTTTTTGTATATACTTTTTTTTATACATATTTACATTATTTAATGTGTATCTTGCATATATATTTTATACAAATTTATTATCTATTATCTATTTTCATACAAATACACATTCTTTTCATGATATTTTGTTTATTTATTTTGACACGAATTTACATTATTTAATATGTATTTTGTATATATATTTTTATACGTATTTACATAATTTCATATGTATTTTGTATATATATTTAATAGATATTCAAAATACACATAAAATAACCTAAATTTGTATCAAACTATATACAAAAATACAAAAATATTTTAAATTTGAATGAAAATAAATATACAAAATACACATAAAATTAGGTAAATTTGTATTGAAATACATACACAAAATACACATAAAATAATGTAAATTTGAATGAAAATACATAAACAAATACACTTAAAATAACGTAAATTTGTATAAAAAAATATATACAAAACACAAATAGAATAATGTAAAATCGTATCAAAATAAATACACAGAATATTAATAAAATAATGTAAATTTGTATGAAAATAAGGAGGCAAAATACCCATAAAATAACGCATTTTTTTTATTTATAAAAATATATATACCAAAATACACATCAAAAAATACCCATAAAATAACGCATTTTTTTTATTTATAAAAATATATATACCAAAATACACATCAAAAAATTAAATTTGTATTAAAATAAAGATATAAAAAACACTTACAATAAGGTAAATTTGTATTGAAACAGATATGCAAAATACATATAAAGCAATATAAATTTGTTTCAAAATATGTATACGAATACACATAAAATAACGTAGATTTCTATAAATATATATATACAAAATACACATAAAATGAAGTAAACACGTATAAAAAAATGTATACAAAATACACATAAAATAATGTAAATTCGTATCAAAATAAATAAACAAAATACCAATAAAAGAATGTGTATTTGTATATATATAAATATACAAAATACACATAAAATAACGTAAATTTATATAAAACTATATACAAATATACACAGAAGTAATTAAATTTGTATGAAAATATATACAAAATACACACAAAATAAGCTAAATTTGAATTGAAATATATATACAAAATACATGAAATAAAGTAAATTTGTATCAAAATATTTATACAAATACACATATAATAACGTAAATTTGTATGAAAATATATAAACAAAATACACAATAAATAATGTAAATACGTATAAAAAAATGTGTACAAAATACACATATAATCATGTAATTCGTATCAAAATAAATAAACAAAATACCAATAAAATAACATAAGTTTGTATGAGTAAACGTGTATGTTGCATATTTTTTCAATACAAATTTACCTTATTATATACGCATTTTGTATATTAATTTTAATACAAATTTAATTATTCGATGTGTATTTTTGTATCTGTATTTTTATAAACATATGCTTTATTTTTTGGGTATTTTGCATCTTTATTTTCATACAAATTTACATTATTTTATTGATATTCTGCTCATTCATTTGATACGAATTGACATTATTCTATGTGTATTTTGTATATATTTTTCATACAAATTTACGCTATTTTATGTGTATTTGTTTATATATTTTGACACAAATTTACAATATTTTATGGCTATTTTATATATACATTCCAAAAGAAATTTACCTAGTTTTATGTGTATTTTGTATATCTATTTTCATACAAACTCAAATTATTTCTATGTATTTTTGTATATATTTTAATACAAATTTTAGTTATGTTATGTATATTTTGTAAATTTATTTTCATTCAAATATATATGATTTTATTGGTGTTTTGTTGATTTATATTGATAAGAATTTACATTATTTTATATGTACTTTGTATATATATTTTTATACGCTTTTACATTATTTAATATTTATTTTGAATATATATTTTTATACAAATTCATGGTATTTTATGTGTATTTGTATATATATTTTCATATAAATTTACATTATTTTATGTGTATTTTGTACATATATTTTATTACAAATATACCTTATTTTATGTTTATTTTGTATATGTATTTTGTATATTTATATTTATCCAAATACACATTCTTTTATTGGTATTTTGTTTATTTATTTTAAATCGAATTTACATTATTTTATGTGTATTTTGTATACATTTTGTTATACGTATTTACTTAATTTCATGTGTATTTTGTATATATATTTTATAGAAATTTACGTTTTTTTATTTGTATTCGTATATATATTTTTAAACAAATTTACATTGTTTTATATGTATTTTTGCATATCTCTTTCAATACAAATTTACCTTATTGTATGTGCATTTTGTATATTTATTTCAATACAAATTTAGATATTTTATGTGTATTTTGGTATATATATTTTTATAAGAAATGCGCTGTTTTATTGGAATTTTGCATCTTTATTTTCATACAAATTTACATTATTTTATTAATATTCGGTGTATTTATTTTGATACGATTTTACATTATTCTATTTGTTTTTTGTATATACTTTTTTATACATATTTACATTATTTAATGTGTATCTTGCATATATATTTTATACAAATTTATTATCTATTATCTATTTTTATACAAATACACATTCTTTTCATGATATTTTGTTAATTTATTTTGACACGAATACACATTAAATAACATGAATTTGTATAAAATTTGTATCAAAATATATACTTATACACATAATAAAATAACGTAATTTTTTTCTGAAAATGTATATACAAAATACACATAAAATAATTTAAATAAGTAGAAAAATATATATGCAAAAAACACAAAAAATAATGTCAATATGTATGAAAATATATAAACAAATACACATAAAATAATGTAAATTTGGATAAAATATATATACAAAATGAACATTAAATAATGTAAATATATATATATATATATATATATATATATATATATATATATATATATATATATATATATATATATATATATATATATAAATATATATATATATATATATATATATATATATATATATATATATATATATATATATATATAAATATATACAAAAAACACATAGAATAATGTTAAATCGTATCAAAATAAATAAAGAGAATATCAATAAAATAATGTAAATTTGTATGAAAATAAAGATGCAAAATATCCATATAATGACTCATATTTGCATAAAAATATATATACAAAAAGACATATAAAATAATTAAATTTGTATTAAAATAAATATACAAAATGCACGTACAATAAAGTAGATTTGTATTGAAATAGATATGCAAAATACACATTAATAATGTAAATTTGTATCAAAATATATATACGAATACTCATAAAATAGAGTAAATTTCTATGAAAATATACATACAAAATAGATATACAAAATACACATATAACAAGTTAAATTTGCATTTTAATACATGTACAAAAAACACATAAAATAATGTAGATTTGTATGAAATGAAAACAAATACATTTTATATAAAATATATATACAAAATACACATAGAATAATGTTGAAAATAGATATAGATACGTTATTTTATGTGTATTCGTATATATATTTTGAAACAAATTTACATTGTTTTATATGTATTTTTGCATATCTCTTTCAATACAAGTTTTGTATATTTATTTCAATACAAATTTAAATATTTTATGTGTATTTTGGTATATATATTTTTATAAGAAATGCGCTATTTGATGGGAATTTTGCATCTTTATTTTCATACAAATTTACATTATTTTATTAATATTCGGTGTATTTATTTTGTTACGATTTCAAATTATTCTATTTGTTTTTTGTATATATTTTTTTTTACATATTTACATTATTTAATGTGAATCTTGCATATATATTTCATACAAATTTATTATCTATTATTTATTTTCATGCAAATACATATTCTTTTCATGATAATCTGTTTATTTATTTTGACACGAATTTACCTAGATATGTATTTTGTATATATATTTTTATACGTATTTACATAATTTCATGTGTATTTTGTATATATATTTCTATAGAAATCTACGTTATTTTATGTGTATTCGTATATATATTTTGAAACAAATTAACTTTGTTTTATATGTATTTTTGAATATCTCTTTCAATACATATTTACCTTACTGTATATGCATTTTGTATATTTATTTCAATACAAATTTAAATATTTTATGTGTATTTTGGTATATATATTTTTATAAAAAATGCGCTATTTTATGGGAATTTTGCATCTTTCTTTTCATACAAATTTACATTATTTTATTGATATTCTGTGTATTTATATTGATAGGATTTTACATTATTCTATTTCTTTTTTGTATATATTTTTTTATACACATTTACATTATTTAATGTGTATCTTGCATATATATTTTATACAAATATACGTTATTTTAATTGTTTTTGTTTATATATTTTCATTCAAATTTACATTATTTTATGTGTATTTTGTATATGTATTTCAATACAAATTTACCTAATTTTATGTGTATTTTGAATATTTCTTTTCATGCAAATTTTAAAAAATTTTGTGTATTTTTGTATATAGTTTTATACAAATTTAGGTTATTTTATGTACGCATTTACATTATTTAATGTGTGTTTTGAATATATATTTTTATGCAGATTTCCTTTATTTTGATGTGGATTTTTGTACATATATTTTTTTTTAGAAATTTGCGTTATTTTATGTGTATTTGTATATGTTTTCTCATACAAATTTACATTATTTTATTGCTATTTTGTTTATTTATTTTGATACGAATGAAATTAGATATACAAAATATACATAAAATAAACAAAATTTGTATTATTATATATATATACAAAATACATAAAATAATGTAAATTTGTATCAAAATATTTTAACAGATGCGCATAAAATAACGTAAATTTGTTTTAAAATATACAAAATACACATTAAATAATGTAAATATATATCAAAAAATATATACAAAACCCAAATAGAATAATGTAAAATCGTATCAAAATAAATACACTGAATATTAATAAAACAATGTAAATTTGTATGAAAATAAAGATGCAAAATACCCATTAAATAACGCATTTTTTTATAAAAATATATATACCAAAATACACATGAAAAAATTAATTTGTATTAAAATAAATATACAAAATACACATAGAATAAGGTAAATCTGTATTGAAATAGATATGCAAAATACATATAAAACAATGTATATTTGTTTCAAAATATATATACGAATACACATAAAATAACGTAGATTTGTATAAAAATATATATTCAAAATACACATAAAATGAAGTAAATACGTATAAGAAAATGTATACAAAATACACATAAAATAATGTAGATTCGTATCAAAATAAATAAACAAAATACCAATAAAAGAATGTGTATTTGTATAAATATAAATACAAAATACACATAAAAAAACGTAAATTTGTATAAAACTATATACAAAAAAACACAGAAGTTGTTAAATTCGTATGAAAATAGATATACAAAATACAGATAAAATAAGCTAAATTTGAATAGAAATGTATATAGAAAATACATAAAATAATGTAAATTTGTATCAAAATATCTATAAAAATACATATAATAACGTAAATTTGTTTAAAAATATATAAACAAAATACACATTAAGTAATGTAAATACGTATAAAAAATAGGTACAAAATACACATATAATCATGTAATTCGTATCAAACTAAATAAACAAAATATCAATAAAATAATGTAAATTTGTATGAGAAAACATATACAAATACATATAAAATAACGCTAATTTCCATAAAAATATATGTCCAAAAATGAACCTAAAATAAAGTAACTTTGGATAAAAATATATATACAAAACACACATTAAATAATGTAAATGCGTACATAAAATAACCTAAATTTGTATAAAACTATATACAAAAATACACAAAAATAATTTAAATTTGTATGAAAAGAAATATACAAAATAAACATAAAATTGGGTTAATTTGTATTGAAATACATATACAAAATACATATAAAATAATGTAAATTTGAAAGAAAATATGTAAACAAATACACATATAATAACGTAAATTTGTATGAAATATATAATCAAAATACTCATTAAATAATGTAAATATGTATAAAAAAAATATATACAAAACACAAATAGAATAATGTAAAATCGTATCAAAATATATACACAGAATATTAATAAAATAATGTAAATTTGTATGAAAATTAAGATGGAAAATACCTATAAAATAACGCATTTTTTATAAAAATATTGATACCAAAATACACATAAAATATTTGAGTTTGTATTAAAATAAATATACAAAATGCGCATACAATAAGGTAAATTTGTATTGAAATAGATATGCAAAATACATATAAAATAATGTAAATTTGTTTCAAAATATATATACGAATACACATAAAATAACGTAGATTTGTATAAAAATACATATATAAAATACACATAATATTAAGTAAATACTTATAAAAAAAATGTATACAAAATACACATAGAATAATGTAAATTCGTATAAATATAAATAAACAATATACCAATAAAAGAATGTGTATTTGTATAAATATAAATATACAAAATGCACATAAAATAACGTAAATTTATATAAAACTATATACATAAAATAACGCAAATTTCTATAAAAATATATGTACAAAAATGAACATAAAATAAATTTGCATAAAAATATATATACAAAACACACTTTAGATAATGTAAATGAGTATAAAAATATGTATACAAAATACCTATGAAATAATCTAAATTCGTATCGAATTAAATTAAGAAATTATCAATAAAATAATGTAATTTTGGATGAAAATATATATTCAAAATACATATAAAATAACCTATATACAAATACAAATATACACATAAAATAATTTAAAATTGAATGAAATAAATATACAAAATAAACATAAAATAAGGTAAATTTGTAATGAAATATATGAAAAAATACACTTAAAATAATATAAATTTGTATGAAAATATATATACAAATACACATTAAATAACATGAATTTGTATAAAATTTGTATCAAAATATATACTTATACACACAATAAAATAACGTAATTTTTTTATGAAAATGTATATACAAAATACACATAAAATAATTTAAATACGTTGAAAAATATATATACAAAAAACACATAAAATAATGTAAATTTATATGAAAATATATAAACAAATACACATAAAATAATGTAAATTTGGATAAAATATAATTATATACAAAATGAACATTAAATAATGTAAATATGTATAAAAAAATATATACAAAATACACATAAAATAATGTTAAATCGTATCAAAATAAATAAAGAGAATATCAATAAAATAATGTAAATTTGTATGAAAATAAAGATGCAAAATATCCATATAATAACGCATATTTGCATAAAAATATATATACAAAAATACATATAAATAGTTAAATTTGTATTAAAATAAATATACAAAATGCACGTACAATAAAGTAAATTTGTATTGAAATAGATATGCAAAATACACATCAATAATGTAAATTTGTATCAAAATATATCTACGAATACTCATAAAATAGAGTAAATTTCTATGAAAATATACATATAAAATAGATATACAAAATACACATATAACAAGTTAAATTTGCATTTTAATACATGTACAAAAAACACATAAAATAATGTAAATTTGTATGAAAATAAAGATGCAAAATACCCATAAAATAAAGCATATTTGTATAAAAATACATATACAAAAATACACATAGATTAATCAAATTTGTATTAAAATTAATATACAAAATGCACATACAATAAGGTAAATTCGTACTGAAAAAATATGCAAAATACACATAAAATAATGTAAATTTGTTTCAAAATATATATACGAATACATATAAAATAACGCAGATTTCTATAGAAATATATATACAAAATACACTTGAAATAATTTAAGTACGTAAAAAATATATATACAAAATACACATTAAGTACTGTTAATTCGTGTCAAAATAAATAAACAAAATATCATGAAAAGAATGTGTATTTCTATGAAAATAGATATACAAAATACACATAAAATAATCTAAATTTGTATAAAACTATATACAAAAATACACAAAAATAATTTAAACTTGTATGAAAATAAATATACAAAAAACATATAAAAATAGGTAAATTTGTATTGAAAAACATATACAAAATACACATAAAATAATGTAAATTTGAATGAAAATATATAAACATATAGACTTAAAATAACGTAAATTTGTATCAAATATATATACAAAAAAAACATTAAATAATGAAAAAATGTATAAAAAAATATATACAAAACACAAATAAAATAATGTAAAATCGTATCAAAATAAATACTGAAAATATTAATAAAATAATGTAAATATGTATGAAAATTAAGATGCAAAATACCCATAAAATAACGCATTTTTTATAAAAATATAAATACGAGAAAACATAAAATATTTGATTTTGTATTAAAATAAATAGATATACAAAATACACATAAGATAAGCTAAATTTGAATTGAAATATATTTACAAAATACATAAAATAATGTAAATTTGTATCAAAATACCTATACAAATACACATATAATAACGTAAATTACTATAAAAATATGTAAACAAAACACACTTTAAATAATGTAAATACGTATAAAAAATAAGTAAAAAATACACAAATAATCATGTAATTCGTATCAAAATAAATAGACAAAATACCAATAAAATAATGTAAATTTCTATGAGAAAACATATACAAAATACACATAAATAACGCAAATATCAATAAAAATATATATAATATAATATATTTTATACATATTTAAAATATTTAATGTACATTTTGTATATGTATATTTTATCCAAATTTACGTGATTTTTTATGTATTTGTTTATATATTTTCATACAAATTTACATTATTTTATGTGAGTTTTGTATATGTATTTCAATACAAATTTGCCTAACTTTATGTGTATTTTGCATATCTATTTTCAAACAAATTTAAATTATTTTTGTGTATATTTGTATATATTTTTATACAAATTTTAGTTATTTTATTTGTTTTTTGTATATATATTTTCCTACAAATATACATTCTTTTATTAGAATTTTGTGTATTTAATTTTTTACGACTTTACATTATTTTAAGTGTATTTTGTATATATATTTTTCTACGTATTTAAACTATTTTATGTGTATTTTATATATACATTTTCATAAAAATTTACGTTATTTTATTGTGTGTATTCGTATATATTTTGAAACATTTTATACAAATTCAAGTTATTTTATGTGTATTTGTAAATATATTTTCATACAAATTTATATTATTTTATGTATGTTCTTACATATATTTTATTACAAATTTACCTTATTTTATGTTTATTTTGTATATTTATTTCATTCAATTTTAAATTATTTAATGTGTATATTTGTATTTGTATTTAGGTTATTTTATGTGTGTTTTCTATATATATTTTCATCCAAAATTACATTATTTTATTGTTATTTTCTTAATTTAACTCGATACGAATTTAGATTATTTCATAGGTAATTTGTATACATATTTTTATACTCATTTACATTATCTAATGTGTGTTTTGTATATATTTTTTTATGCAAACTAATTTTATGTGCATTTTTGTACATATATTTTTATGGAAACTTAAAACGATATTTTATGTGTATTTTGTATATGTTTTCTCATACAAATTTACATTATTTAATTAGTTTTTTGTTTATTTATTTTGATACGAATGACTTGATTATTTTAGTATTTTGTAAATATTTTCTTATACGTATTTACATTACTTAATGTGTATTTTGTTTATATATTTTTTTTACAAATTTACGTTATTATATGTGTATTTGTTAAAAATATTTTGAAACAAATTTACTTTATTTTATGTATTTTGTATATATATTTCAATTCAAATTTAGCTAATTTTGTGTGTATTTTGTATATCTATTTTCAGATAAATTTAGTTACTTCTGTGTATTTTTGTATATAGTTTTATACAAACTTACGTTATTTTATGTGCATTTTGTATATTTATATTTATACAAATACACATTCTCTTATTGGTATTTTGTTTATTTATATTTATACGAATTTACATTATTTTATGTGTATTTTGTATACATTTTTGATTCGTATTTACTTAATTTTATTTGTATTTTGTATATATATATATATATATTTATATATATTATTATATTTTATGTGTATTCGTGTATATATTTTGAAACAAATTTACATTGTTTTATATGTTTTTTGCATATCTATTTCAATACAAATTTACCTTATTGTATGTGCATTTTGTATATTTATTTTAATACAAATTCAAATATTTTGGTATATATAATTTTATAAAAAATGCGCTATTTTATAGGTATTTTGCATCTTAGTTTTCATACAAATGTACATTATTTTATTTATATTCTGTGTATATATTTTGATACGATTTTATATTATACTTTTTGTGTTTTGTATATATTTTTTTTATAATATTTTCATATATAATGTGTATTTTTTATATATTTTTTATACAAATTAACGTCATTTTAAGTGTATTTGTTTAAATAATTTCATTCAAAATTACATTATTTTAAGTGTATTTTGTATATGTATTTCAATACAAATTTACCTAATTTTATGTGTATTTTGAATATTTATTTTCATACAAATCTAAATCATTTTTGTGTTTTTTTGTATATACATATAGAGTAAATTTCTATGAAAATATATCTTCAAAATACATATAAAATTATGTAAATAAGTATAAAAATATATATATCAAATACACCTAAAAAAAAGAAAATTCGTATCAAAATAAATAAACAAAATTCCGATAAAAAAACGTATATTTGTAGGAAAATAAATATACAAAATACACATAAAATTACGAAAATTTGAATAAAACTATATAAATTTTTTTTTTTAATTTGTATGAAAATAGATATACAAAATACACATATAGTTAGTTAAATTTGTATTTACATACATGTACAAAATACACATAAAATAATGTAAATTTGTATGAAATGAAAACAAATTCACATAAAATAACGTATATTTGTATAAAATAGATATACAAAATATACATAGAATAATGTAAAATCGTATCAAAATAAATACACAGAATATCAATAAAATAATGTAATTTTGTATGAAAATAAAGATGCAAAATACCCATTAAATAAAGCATATTTTTTTTAAAATACATATACAAGAATACACATAGAATAATTAAATTTGTATTAAAATTAATGTACAAAATGCACGTACAATAAGGGAAATTTGTATTGAAAAAATATACAAAATGCACATAAAACAAAATATATTTGTTTCAAAATATATATACGAATACACATAAAACAACGTATATTTCTTTAGAAATATATATACAAAATACACATGAAATGACGTAAATACGTATAAAAATATATATACACAATACACATTAAATAATGTAAATTCGCATCAAAATAAATAAACAAAATATCAATAAAAGAATGTGTATTTGTATGAAAATAGATATACAAAATACACATAAAATATTGTAAATTTGTATAAAACTCTTAAAAAAAACACAAAAATAATTTAAATTTCTATAAAAATATATATACAAAATACACATAAAAGTAGTTAAATTTCTATTGAAATACATATACAAAATACACATAAAATAATGTAAATTTGAATGAAAATATATAAACAAATACACTTAAAATAATGTAAATTTGTATGAAATATATATAGAAAATACACATTAAATAATGTAAAAATGTATAAAAAAATATATACAAAACACAAATAGAATAAAATAAAATAGTATAAAAAAAATACACAGAATATTAATAAAATAATGTAAATTTGTATGAAAATAAAGATGCAAAATACCCATAAAACACGCATTTTTTATGAAAATATATATACCAAAATACACATAAAATATTTAAATTTGTATTACAATAAATATACAAAATGCACATACAATTATGTAAATTTGTATTGAAATAGATATGCAAAATACACATAAAACAATGTAAATTTGTTTCAATATATATATACGAATACACATAAAATAACGTAGATTTCTATAAAAAATATATATACAAAATACACATAAAATGAAATAAATACGTATAAGAAAATGTATACAAAATACACATAAAATAATGTAAATTCGTATCAAAATAAATAAACTAAATGCCAATAAAAGAATGTTTACTTGTATAAATATAAATATACAAAATACACATAAAATAACGTAAAATTGTATAAAACTATATTCAAAAATAAACAAAAATAATTAAATTTGTATGAAAATAGATATAAAAAAGACACATAAAATAAGCTAAATTTGAATTGAAATAAATATAGAAAATACATAAAATAATGAAAATTTGTATCAAAATATATATTCAAATACACATATATTAAAATTAATATACAAAATGCGTATATAATAAGGTAAATTTGTATTGAAAAAATATGCAAAATACACGTTTACTCATACAAATTTTTATTATTTTATTGGTATTTTGTTTATTTATTTTGATACGAATTACAAGTTTATATGTGTATTTTGTACATATTTCTTTATACGTATTTACATTATTTAATGTGTATTTTGTTTATATATTTTCATACAAATTTACGTTATTATATGTGTATTTGTATAAATATTTTGATACAAATTTACTTTATATCATGTATTTTGTATATATATTTCAATTCAAATTTAGCTTATTTTGTGTGTATTTTGTATATATTTTCATACAAATTTAATTACTTCTGTGTATTTTTGTATATAGTTTTATATAAATTTACGTTATTTTATGTGTATTTTGTATATTTATATTTATACAAATACACATTCTTTTATTGGTATTTTGTTTATTTATTTTGATACGAATTTACATTATTTTATGTGTTTTTTGTATACATTTTTTATACGTATTTACTTCATTTTATGTGTATTTTGTATATATATTTTTATAGAAATCTACGTTATTTTATGTGTATTCGTATATATATTTTGAAACAAATTTACATTGTTTTATATGTATTTTGCATATCTATTTCAATACAAATTTACCTTATTGTATGTGTTTTTTGTACATTTATTTTAATACAAATTTAATTTTTTGATGTGTATTTTGGTATATATATTTTTATAAATAAAAAAAATGCGTTATTTTATGGGTATTTTGCTTCTTTATTTTCATACAAATTTACATTATTTTATTAATATTTTGTGTATTTATTTTGATACGATTTTACATTATTCTATTTGTGTTTTGTACATATTTTTTTTTATACAAATTTACGTTATTTTAAGTGTATTTGTTTATGTATTTTCATTCAAATTTACATTATTTTATGTGTATTTTGTGTATGTATTTCAATACAAATTTACCTAATTTTATGTGTATTTTGTATATTTATTTTCATACAAATTTAAAATATTTTTGCTTATTTTTGTATATAGTTTGATACAAATTTAGGTTATTTTATGTGTATTTTGTATATCTATTTTCATACAAATACACATTCTTTTATTGATATTTTGTTTATTTATTTTGACGCGAATTTTATGTGAATTTGTTTTCATTTCATACAAATTTACATTATTTTATTTGTATTTTGTACATGTATTTAAATACAAGTTTAACTAATTATATGTGTATTTTGTATATCTATTTTCATACAAATTGATTTTTTTTTGTATATATTTTTATTCAAATTTTCGTAATCTTATAAAAATATATATACCAAAAAACACATAAAATATTTAAATTTGCATTGAAATAAATATACAAAATGCACATACAATAAGGTAAATTTGTATTGAAAGAGATATGCAAAAATACATATAAAACAATGTAAATTTGTTTCAAAATATATATACGAATACAAATAAAAAAACGTAGATTTCTATAAAAATATATATACAAAATACACATAAAATTAAGTAAATACGTATAAAAAAGTGTATACAAAATACACATAAAATAATGTAAACTCGAATTAAAATAAATAAACAAAATACCAATAAAAGAATGTGTATTTGGATAAATATAAATATACAAAATACACATACAAAATAAACATAAAATAAGGTAGATTTGTAAAAAAATATATGTACAAAATACACATAAAATAATGTAAATTTATATAAAAATATATATACAAATACACATAAAATACCATGAATTTGTATAAAAATATATATTCAAAATAAATATTAAATAATGTAAAAGCGTATAAAAATATATATACAAAGTACATATAAAATGAAAATTAAGATGCAAAATACCTATAAAATAACGCATTTTTTTATAAAATTATTGATACCAAAATACACATAAAATATTTGAGCTTGTATTAAAATAAATATACAAAAATGCACATACAATAAGGTAATGTAAATTCGTATCAATATAAATCAAGAAAACACCAATAAAATAATATATATTTGAATGAAAATAGATTTACAAAATACACATAACATAACTAAAATTTGTATTAAAATATATACAAAAAAACATAGAAATAATTTGAGTTTGTATGAAAATAGATATACAAAATACACATAAAACTATTTAAATTTCTTTTGAAATGTATATACAAAATACCCATAAAATATTGTAAATTTGTGTCAAAATATATAAGCAAATACACATAAAATAACGTAAATTTGTATGAAAAATATATACAAAATATACATAGAATAATGTCAATTCGTATCAAAATGAATGAATAGAATATCAATAAAATAATGTCAATTTGTATGAAAATGAAGATGCAAAATACCCAAAAAATAATGCATATGTTTATAAAAATACAGATACAAAAATACACATCGAATAATAAAATTTGTATTAAAATTAATATACAAAATGCGTATATAATAAGGTAAATTTGTATTGAAAAAATATGCAACATACACGTTTACTCATACAAATTTATATTATTTTATTGGTATTTTGTTTATTTATTTTGATACGAATTACATGATTATATATGTATTTTGTACATATTTTTTCTACGTATTTACATTATTTAATGTGTATTTTGTTTATATATTTTCATACAAATTTACGTTATTATAAGTGTATTTGTATAAATATTTTGATACAAATTTACTTTATTTCATGTATTTTGTATATATATTTCAATTCAAATTTAGATTATTTTGTGTGTATTTTGAATATATTTTCATACAAATTTAATTACTTCTGTGTATTTTTGTATATAGTTTTATATAAATTTACGTTATTTTATGAGTATTTTGTATATTTATATTTATACAAATACACATTCTTTTATTGGTATTTTGTTTATTTATTTTGATACGAATTTACATTATTTTATGTGTTTTTTGTATACATTTTTTTATACGTATTTACCTCATTTTATGTGTATTTTGTATATATATTTTTATAGAAATCTACGTTATTTTATGTGTATTCGTATATATATTTTGAAACAAATTTACATTGTTTTATATGTATTTTGCATATCTATTTCAATACAAATTTACCTTATTGTATATGTTTTTTGTATATTTATTTTAATACAAACGTAATTTTTTTATGTGTATTTTGGTATATATATTTTTATAACTAAAAAAAATGCGTTATTTTTTTTGGTATTTTGCTTCTTTATTTTCATACAAATTTACATTATTTTATTAATATTCTGTGTATTTATTTTGATACGATTTTACATTATTCTATTTGTTTTTTGTACATATTTTTTTATACAAATTTACGTTATTTTAAGTGTATTTGTTTATGTATTTTCATTCAAATTTACATTATTTTATGTGTATTTTGTGTATGTATTTCAAAACAAATTTACCTAATTTTATGTCTATTTTGTATATTTATTTTCATACAAATTTAAAATATTTTTGTGTATTTTTGTATATAGTTTGATACAAATTTAGATTATTTGATGTGTATTTTGTATATCTATTTACATACAAATACACATTCTTTTATTGATATCTTGTTTATTTATTTTGACGCGAATTTTATGTGAATTTTTTTTCATTTCATACAAATTTACATTATTTTATGTGTATTTTGTACATGTATTTAAATACAAATTTAACTAATTATATGTGTATTTTGTATATCTATTTTCATACAAATTGAAATTTATTTTTTTTGTTTTTTTGTATATATTTTTATTCAAATTTTCGTAATCTTATAAAAATATATATACCAAAATACACATAAAATATTTAAATTTGCATTGAAATAAATATACAAAATGCACATACAATAAGGTAAATTTGTATTGAAAGAGATATGCAAAAATATATACAATAAGGTAAATTTGTATTGAAATAGATATGCAAAATACATATAAAACAATGTAAATTTGTTTCAAAATATATATACGAATACAAATAAAAAAACGTAGATTTCTATAAAAATATATATACAAAATACACATAAAATTAAGTAAATACGTATAAAAAAATGTATACAAAATACACATAAAATAATGTAAACTCGATTTAAAATAAATAAACAAAATACCAATAAAATAATGTTTATGTGTAAATATACAAAATACACATACAAAATAAACATAAAATAAGGTAGATTTGTAAAAAAATATATGTACAAAATACACATAAAATAATGTAAATTTATATAAAAATATATATACAAATACACATAAAATACCATGAATTTGTATAAAAATATATATTCAAAATAAATATTAAATAATGTAAATGCGTGTAAAAATGTATATACAAAGTACATATAAAATAATGTAAACTCGTATCAATATAAATCAACAAAACACCAATAAAATAATATATATTTGAATGAAAATAAATTTACAAAATACACATAACATAACTAAAATTTGTATTAAAATATATACAAAAATACATAGAAATAATTTGAGTTTGTATGAAAATAGATATACAAAATACACATAAAACTAGGTAAATTTCTTTTGAAATGTATATACAAAATACCCATAAAATATTGTAAATTTGTGTCAAAATATATAAACAAATACACATAAAATAACGTAAATTTGTATGAAAAATATATACAAAATACACATAGAATAATGTCAATTCGTATCAAAATGAATGAGCAGAATATCAATAAAATAATGTAAATTTGTATGAAAATAAAGATGCAAAATACCCAAAAAATAAAGCATATGTTTATAAAAATACAGATACAAAAATACACATCGAATAATTAAATTTGTATTAAAATTAATATACAAAATGCGTATATAATAAGGTAAATTTGTATTGAAAAAATATGCAACATACACGTTTACTCATACAAATTTATATTATTTTATTGGTATTTTGTTTAATTATTTTGATACGAATTACATGATTATATGTGTATTTTGTACATATTTTTTTATACGTATTTACATTATTTAATGAGTATCTTGCATATATATTTTATACAAATTTACGTTATTATATGTGTATTTGTATAAATATTTTCATACAAATTTACTTTATTTCATGTATTTTGTATATATATTTCAATTCAAATTTAGCTTATTTTGTGTGTATTTTGCATATATTTTCATACAAATTTAATTACTTCTGTGTATTTTTGTATATAGTTTTATATAAATTTACGTTATTTTATGTGTATTTTGTATATTTATATTTATACAAATACACATTCTTTTATTGGTATTTTGTTTATTTATTTTGATGCGAATTTACATTATTTTATGTGTTTTTTGTATACATTTTTTTATATGTATTTACTTCATTTTATGTGTATTTTGTATATATATTTTTATAGAAATCTACGTTATTTTATGTGTATTCGTATACATATTTTGAAACAAATTTACATTGTTTTATATGTATTTTGCATATCTATTTCAATACAAATTTACCTTATTGTATGTGTTTTTTGTATACTTATTTTAATACAAATTTAATTTTTTACGTGTATTTTGGTGTATATATTTTTATAAATAAAAAAATGCGTTATTTTATGGGTATTTTGCTTCTTTATTTTCATACAAATTTACATTATTTTATTAATATTCTGTGCATTTATTTTGATACGATTTTACATTATTCTATTTGTGTTTTGTACATATTTTTTTATACAAATGTACGTTATTTTAAGTGTATTTGTTTATGTATTTTCATTCAAATTTACATTATTTTATGTGTATTTTGTGTATGTATTTCAATACAAATTTACCTAATTTTATGTGTATTTTGTATATTTATTTTCATACAAATTTAAAAAAAAATTTGTGTATTTTTTGTATATAGTTGGATACAAATTTAGTTTATTTTATGTGTATTTTGTATATCTATTTTCATACAGATACACATTCTTTTATTGATATTTTGTTTATTTTGACGCGAATTTACATTATTTAATGTGTTTTTTGTATATATATTTTTATACGTATTTACATCATTTCATGTGTATTTTGTATAGTTTTAAACAAATTTATATTATTTAATGTGTATTTTGTATATATATATATTTATACAAATACACATTCTTTTATTGGTATTTTGTTTATTTATTTTGATACTAGTTTACATTATTTTATGTGAATTTTGTATACATTTTTTACACGTATTTACTTAATTTTATGTGTATTTTGTATATATATTTTTATAGAAATCTACCTTATTTTATGTGTATTCGTATATATATTTCAAAACAAATTTACATTGTTTATAAATATTTTGCATATCTATTTTTGTGTATTCTGTATTTATTTTTGTTATACATAGAATAATGTAAAATCGTATCAAAATAGGTACACAGAATATCAATAAAATAATTTAAATTTGTATGAAAATAAAGATGCAAAATAACCATAAGATAAAGCATATTTTTTTTTTAAATACATATACAAAAATACACATAGAATAATTACAATTGTATTAAAATTAATATACAAAATGCACACATACAATAAGGTAAATTTGTATTGAAAAAAAAAAACGCAAAATACAAATAAAATTGTAAATTTGTTTCAAAATATATATATACGAATACACATAAAATAACGTAGATTTCTATAGAAATATATATACAAAATACACATGAAATTATGTAAATACGTATAAAAATATATATATTAAATACATATTAAGTAATGTAAATTCGTGACAAAATAAATAAACAAAATATCATGAAAAGAATGTGTATTTGTATGAAAATAAATAATAGATAATAAATTTGTATGTAATATATATGCAAGATACACATTAAATAATGTAAATATGTATAAAAAAAATATATACAAAAAACAAATAGAATAATGTAAAATCGTATAAAAGTAAATACACCGAATATTAATAAAATAATGTAAATTTGTATGAAAATAAAGATGCAAAATTTCCATCAAATAGCGCATTTCTTATAAAAATATATATACCAAAATACACATAAAATATTTAAATTTATATTGAAATAAATATACAAAATGCACATACAATAAGGTAAACTTCTGTTGAAAGAGATATGCAAAAATACATATAAAAAATTGTAAATTTGTTTAAAAATATATATACGAATACACATAAAATAACGTATATTTTTATAAAAATATATATACAAAATACACATAAAATTAGGTAAATACGTATAAAAAAATGTAAACAAAATACACATAAAATAATATAAATTCGAAACAAAATAAATAAACAAAATACCAATAAAAGAATGTGTATTTGTTCTGTGTATTTTTGTATATAGTTTTATACAAATTTACGATATTTTATGTGTATTTTGTATATTTATATTTATACAAATACACATTCTTTTACTGGTATTTTGTTTATTTATTTTGATACGATTTTTATATGTATTTTGTATTCATTTTTTGATACGTATTTACTTCATTTTATGTGTATTTTGTATATATTTTTATAGAAATCAACGTTATTTTATGTGTATTCGTATATATATTTTGAAACAAATTTACATTGTTTTATATGTATTTTGCATATCTATTTCAATACAAATTTACCTTACAGTATGTGCATTTTTTATATTTATTTTAATACAAATTTTAATATTTTATGTGTATTTTGGTATATATATTTTTATAAAAAATGCATTATTTTATGGCTATTTTGCATCTTTATTTTCATACAAATTTACATTATTTTATTAATATTCTGTGTATTTATTTTGATACGATTTTACATTATTCTATTTGTCTTTTTTGTATATATTTTTTTTATACATATTTACATTATTTAATTAGTATTTTGTATATATATATGATACAAATTTACGTTATTTTAAGTGTATATGTTTATATATTTTCATTCAAATTTCCATTATTTTATGTGTATTTTGTATAGGTATTTCAATACAAATTTACCTAATTTTATGTGTATTTTGTATATTTATTTTCATACAAATTTAAATTATTTTGTGTATTTTTGTATATAGTTTTATACAAACTTAGGTTATTTTATGAGTATTTTGTATATCAATTTTCATACAAATATACATTCTTTTATTGATATTTTGTTTATTTATTTTGACGAGAATTTAAATTATTTAATGTGTATTTTGAATATATATATTTTTATACGTATTTACATCATTTCATGTGTATTTTGAATATATATTTCTATAGAAATCTACGTTATTTTATGTGTATTCGTATATAGATTTTAAACAAATTTACGCTTTAATGTGCATTTTGTATATTTTTTCAATACAAATTTACTTTATTGTACGTGCATTTTGTATATTAATTTTAATACAAATTTAATTATTCTATGTGTATTTTTGTATATGTATTTTTAAAAAAATATGCTTTATTTTATGGGTATTTTCAAACAAAATTACATTATTTTATTGATATTCTGTATATTTATTTTGATACGATTTTACATTATTCTATGTGTATTTTGTATATATTTTTCATTTAATTTAGCTTATTTTATGTGTATTTTGTATATCTATTTATTTTAATACAAAATCAAATATTTTATGTTTTTCGTATATATATTTTATAAAAATGCGTTATTTTATGGGTATTTTGCATCTTAATTTTCATACAAATTTACATTATTTTATTAATATTTTCTGTATTTATTTTGATACTATTTTACATTATTTTATTTGTGTTTTGTATATATTTTTTTATACATATTTACATTATTTAATGTGTTTTTTGTATATACATTTGATACAAATTTACGTTATTTTAAGTTTATATGTTTATATATTTTTATTCAAATTTACATTATTTTATGTGTCTTTTGTATATGTATTTCAATACAAATTTACCTAATTTTATATGTTTTTTGTATATTTATTTTCATACAAGTTTAAATTATTTTTGTGTATTTTTGTTTATAGTTTTATACAAATTTAGGTTATTTTATGTGTATTTTGTATATCTATTTTCATACAAATACACATTCTTTTCATGATATTTTGTTTATTTATTTTGACACGAATTAACATTATTTAATGTTTATTTTGTATATATATTTTTATACGTTTTTACATTATTTCAAGTGTATTTTGTATATATATTTCTATAGAAATCTGCGATATTTTATGTGTATAAGTATATACATTTTGAAACAAATTTACATTGTTTTATGTGTATTTTGCATATTTTTTCAATACAAATTTACCTTATTGTATGTGCATTTTGTATATTAATTTTAATACAAATTTGTTTAATCTATGTGTATTTTTGTATATGTATTTTTATAAAAATATGCTTTATTTTATGGGTATTTTGCATCTTTATTTTCATACAAATTTACATTATTTTATTGATATTCTGTGTATTTATTTTAATATGATTTTACATTATTCTACGTGTATTTTGTAAATATATTTCATATAAAATGTATTTGTTTTCATTTCATACAAATCTACATTATTTTTTGTACATGTATACACATAAAATATTTAAATTTGTATTGAAATAAATATACAAAATGCACATACAATAAGGTAAACTTCTATTGAAAGAGATATGCAAAAATACATATAAAACAATGTAAATTTGTTTCAAAATATTTATACGAATACACATAAAATAACGTAGATTTCTATAAAAATATATATACAAAATACACATAAAATTAAGTAAATACGTATAAAAAAATGTAAACAAAATACACATAAAATAATGTAAATTCGAAACAAAGTAAATAAACAAAATACCAATAAAAGAATGTGTATTTGTATAAATATAAATGTACAAAATACACATAAAATAATGTAAATTTGTAATGAAATATATGTACAAAATACACATAGAATAATGTAAATTTATATGAAAATATATATACAAATACACATAAAATACCATGAATTTGTACAAAATTATATATTCAAAATAAATATTAAATAATGTAAATGCGTATAAAAATATATATACAAAGTACATATAAAATAATGTAAATTCGTATCAATATAAATCAACAAAATACCAATAAAATAATATATATTTGAATGAAAATAGATTTACAAAATACACATAACATAACTAAAATTTGTATTGAAATATATACAAAAATACATAAAAATAATTTGAGTTTGTATGAAAATATATATTCAAAATACATATAAAACTAAGTAAATTTCTTTTGAAATATATATATACAAAATACCCATAAAATATTGTAAATTTGTGTCAAAATATATAAACAAATACTCATAAAATAACTTAAAATAACGTAAATATGTATCAAATATATATACAAAAAACACATTAAATAATGTAAATATGTATAAAAAAAATATATACAAAACATAAATAAAACAATGTAAAATCGTTAAAAATAAATACAGAAAATATTAATAAAATAATGTAAATTTGTACGAAAATTAAGATGCAAAATACTCATAGAATAACGCATTTTTTATAAAAATATATATACGAAAAAACATAAAATATTTGATTTTGTATTAAAATAAATAGATATACATTCTTTTATTGGTATTTTGTTTATTGATTTTGTTTCGAATTTACATTATTTTATGTGTATTTTGTTTACATTTTTTTATACGTATTTACTTAATTTTATGTGTATTTTGTATATATATATTTTTATAGAAATCTACGTTATTTTATGTGTATTCGTATATATATTTTGAAACAAATTTACATTGTTTTATATGTATTTTTGCATATCTCTTTCAATAGAAGTTTACCTTATTGTATGTGCATTTTGTATATTTATTTCAATACAAATTTAAATATTTTATGTGTATTTTGGTATATATATTTTTATAAGAAATGCGCTATTTGATGGGAATTTTGCATCTTTATTTTCATACAAATTTACATTATTTTATTAATATTCGGTGTTTTTATTTTGATACGATTTTACATTATTCTATTTTTTTTTGTATATATTTTTTTTATACATATTTACATTATTTAAATGTATCTTGCATATATATTACATACAAATTTATTATCGATTATTTATTTTCATACAAATACACATTCTTTTCATGATATTTTGTTTATTTATTTTGTCACGAATTTACATTACTTAATATGTATTTTATATATATATTTTTATTCGTATTTACATAATTTCATGTGTATTTTGTATATATATTTCTATAGAAATCTACGTTATATGCAAGATACACATTAAATAATCTAAATGTGTTTAAAAAAATATACAAAAAAGAAATAGAATAATGTAAAATCCTATCAATATAAATACAAAGAATATCAATAAAATAATGTAAATTTGTATGAAAAGAAAGATGCAAAATTCCCATAAAATAGCGCATTTTTTATAAAAATATATATACCAAAATACACATAAAATATTTAAATTTGTATTGAAACAAATATACAAAATGCATATACAGTAAGGTAAATATGTATTGAAAGAGATATTCAAAAATACATATAAAACAAAGTAAATTTGTTTCAAAATATATATACGAATACACATAAAATAACGTAGATTTCTATAGAAATATATATACAAAATACACATGAAATTATGTAAATACGTATAAAAATATATACAAAATACATCTAGGTAAATTCGCGTCAAAATAAATAAACAAAATATCATGAAAAGAATGTGTATTTGTATGAAAATAAATAATAGATAATAAATTTGTATGAAATATATATGCAAGATACACATTAAATAATGTAAATATGTATAAAAAAAATATATACAAAAAACAAATAGAATAATGTGAAATCGTATCAAAATAAATACACCGAATATTAATAAAATAATGTAAATTTGTATGAAAATAAAGATGCAAAATTCCCATCAAATAGCGCATTTCTTATAAAAATATATATACCAAAATATACATAAAATATTTATATTTGTATTGAAGTAAATATACAAAATGCACATACAAGAAGGTAATCATGTATTGAAAGAGATATGCAAATATACATATAAAACAATGTAAATTTGTTTCAAAATATATATACGAATACACATAAAATAACGTAGATTTCTATAAAAATATATATTCAAAATACACATAAATTAAGTAAATACGTATAAAAATAGATATACAAAATACACATAGAATAATGTAAAATTGTTTAAAAAAAATAAACTGAATATAAATAAAATAATGTAAATTTGTATGAAAATAAAAATGCAAAATACCCATAAAATAAAGCATACATATACAAAAATACACATAGCATAATTAAATTTGTATTAAAATTAATATACAAAATGCATATACAATAAGGTAAATTTGTATTGAAAAAATATGCAAAATACACATAAAACAGTGTAAATTTATTTCAAAATCTATATACGAATACTCATAAATCAACGTAGATTTCTATAGAAATATATATATACAAAATACACATCAAATGATGTAAACACGTATAAAAATATATATATATATAAAATACACATTAAATAATGTAAATTCGCGTCAAAATAAATAAACAAAATATCAATAAAAGAATGTGTATTTGTATGAAAATAGATATACAATATACACATAAAATCACCTAAATTTCTATAAAACTATATACAAAAATACACAAAAATAATGTTAATTTGTATGAAAATAAATATACAAAATACACAAAATTAGGTAAATTTGTAGTGAAATACATTTATAAAATACACATAAAATAATGTAAATTTGAATGAAAATATATAAACAAATACACTTAAAATAACGTAAATTTGTATAAAATATATATAAAAAAATACACATTAAATAATGTAAATATGTATAAAAAAAAATATACAAAACACAAATAGAATAATATAAAATCGTTTCAAAATAAATACACAGAATATTAATAAAATAATGTAAATTTGTATGAAAATTAAGATGCAAAATACCCATAAAATAACGCATTTTTTTTAAAAATATTTATACCAAGACACACATAAAATATTTGAATTTGTATTAAAATAAATATACAAAATGCACATACAATAAGGTAAATTTGTATTGAAATAGATATGCAAAATACATATAAAACAAAGTAAATTTTTTTCAAAATATACATACGAATACACATAAAATGAAGTAAATACGTATAAAAAAAAGGAATACAAAATACACATGAAATAATGTAAACTCGTATCAAAATAAATAAACAAAATACTAATAAAAGAATGTGTATTGTATAAATATAAATATACAAAATACAAATAAAATAACGTAAATTTATATAAAACTATATGCAAAAATACACAAAAATAATTTTAATTTGTATGAAAATAAATATACAAAATACACATAAAACTAGGTAAATTTGTATTGAAATACATTTACAAAATACACATAAAATAATGTACATTTGAATAAAAAAATATAAACAAATACACTTAAAATAACGTAAATTTGTATAAAATATATATAAAAAATACACATTAAATAAAGTAAATATGTATAAAAAAATATATACAAAACACAAATAGAATAATATAAAATCGTATTAAAATATATTCACAGAATATTAATAAAATAATGTAAATTTGTATGAAAATTAAGATGCAAAATACCCATAAAATAACGCATTTTTATAAAAATATTTATACCAAGACACACATAAAATATTTGAATTTGTATTAAAATAAATATACAAAATGCACATACAATAAGGTAAATTTGTATTGAAATAGATATGCAAAATACATATAAAACCATGTAAATTTTTTTCAAAATATATATACGAATACACATAAAATAACGTAGATTTCTATGAAAATAAATATACAAAATACACATAAAATGAAGTAAATACGTATAAAAAAAGGTATACAAAATACACATAAAATAATGTAAACTCGTATCAAAATAAATAAACAAAATACTAATAAAAGAATGTGCATTGTATAAATATAAATATACAAAATACAAATAAAATAAAGTAAATTTATATAAAACTATATGCAAAAATACACAAAAGTAATTAAATTTGTGTGAAAATAGATATACAAAATAAATCTGTATTTTGTATATATATTTTCATACAAATTGAAATCATTTTTGTTTATTTTTTTATATATTTTGAAACAAATTTTCGTTATTTTATGTGTATTTTGTATATTTATTTTTTCTACAAATATACTTTTTTTTATCTGAATTTTGTTTATTGAATTTGAAACGAATTTACCTTATTTTGTATATCTATTTTCATACAAATTAAAATACTTCTGTGTATTTTTGTATATAGTTTTATATAAATTTACGTTATTTTAAGTGTATTTTGTATATTTATATTTATACAAATACACATTCTTTTATTGGTATTTTGTATATTCATTTTGATACGAATTTACATTATTTTATGAGTATTATGTATACATTTTTTTATACGTATTTACTTCATTTTATGTGTATTTTCTATATATATTTTTATAGAAATCTACGTTATTTTATGTGTATTCGTATATATATTTTGAAACAAATTTACATTGTTTTATATGTATTTTGCATATCTATTTCAATACAAATTTACCTTATTGTAAATAATGTAAATTCGCGTCAAAATAAATAAACAAAATATCAATAAAAGAATGTGTATTTGTATGAAAATAGATATTCAAAATACACATAAAATTACCTAAATTTGTATCAAACTAATACAAAAATACACAAAAATATTTTAAATTTGTATGAAAATAAATATACAAAATACACATAAAATTAGGTAAATTTGTATTTAAATACATACTCAAAATACACATAAAATAATGTAAATTTGAATGAAAATACATAAACAAATACACTTAAAATAACGTAAATTTGTATAAAAAAATATGTACAAAACACGAATAGAATAATGTAAAATCGTATCAAAATAAATACACAAAATATTAAAAAAATAATGTAAATTTGTATGAAAATAAATAAGCAAAATACCCATAAAATAACGCATTTTTTTATTTATAAAAATATATATACCAAAATACTCATCAAAAAATTAAATTTGTATTAAAATAAATATACAAAAAACACATACAATAAGGTAAATTTGTATTGAAATATATATGCAAAATACATATAAAACAATGTAAATTTGTTTCAAAATATATATACGAATTCACATAAAATAACGTAAATTTCTATAAAAATATATATACAAAATACACATAAAATGAAGTAAATACGTATAAAAAAATGTATACAAAACACACATAAAATAATGTAAATTCGTATCAAAATAAATAAACAAAATACCAATAAAAGAATGTGTATTTGTATAAATATAAATATACAAAATACACATAAAATAACGTAAATTTATATAAAACTATATACAAAAATACACAGAAGTAATTAAATTTGTATGAAAATATATACAAAATACACACAAAATAAGCTAAATTTGAATTGAAATATATATACAAAATACATGAAATAAAGTAAATTTGTATCAAAATATTTATAGAAATACGCATATAATAACGTAAATTTTTATGAAAATATATAAACAAAATACACATTAAATAATGTAAATACGTATAAAAAAAATATGTAGAAAATACACATATAATCATGTAATTCGTATCAAAATAAATAAACAAAATACTAATAAAATAATATAAATTTGTATGAGTAAACGTGTATGTAGGATATTTTTTCAATACAAATTTACCTTATTATATACGCATTTTGTATATTAATTTTAATACAAATTTAATTATTCGACGTGTATTTTTGTATCTGTACTTTTATAAACATATGCTTTATTTTTGGGGTATTTTTCATCTTTATTTTCATACAAATTTACATTATTTTATTGATATTCTGCTCATTCATTTTGATACGAATTGACATTATTCTATGTGTATTTTGTATATATTTTTCATACAAATTTACGTTATTTTATGTGTATTTGTTTATATATTTTCACACAAATTTACAATATTTTATGCGTATTTTGTATATACATTTCAAAAGAAATTCACCTAGTTTTATGTGTATTTAGTATATCTATTTTCATACAAACTCAAATTATTTCTATGTATTTTTGTATATATTTTAATACAAATTTTAGTTATGTTATATGTATTTTGTAAATTTATTTTCATTCAAATATATATTAATTTAATTTAAATTTGTATGAAAAGAAATATACAAAATACATATAAAATTAGGTTAATTTGTATTGAAATACATATACAAAACACACATAAAATAAGGTAAATTTGAAAGAAAATATATAAACAAATACACATATAATAACGTAAATTTGTATGAAATATATGTACAAAATACACATTAAATAATGTAAATATGTATAAAAAAAATATATTCAAAACACAAAAAGAATAATGTGAAATCGTATCAAAATATATACACAGAATATTAATAAAATAATGTAAATTTGTATGGAAATTAAGATGCAAAATACTTATAAAATAACGCATTTTTTATAAAACTATTGATACCAAAATACACATAAAATATTTGAATTTGTATTAAAATAAATATACAAAATGCACATACAATAAGGTAAATTTGTATTGAAATAGATATGCAAAATACATATCAAATAATGTAAATTTGTTTCAAAATATATATACGAATACACATAAAATAACATAGATTTCTATAAAAATACGTATACAAAATACACATAAAATTAAGTTAATACGTATAAAAAAATATATACAAAAAACACATAAAATAATGTAAATTCGCATAAATGTAAATAAACAATATATAAATAAAAGAATGTGTATTTGTATAAATATAAATATACAAAATGCACATAAAATAACATAAATTGATATAAAACTATATACATAAAATAACGCAAATTTCTATAAAAATATATGTACAAAAATGAACATAAAATAAATTTGCATAAAAATATATATACAAAACACACATTAGATAAAGTAAATGAGTATAAAAATATGTATACAAAATTCCTATGAAACAATCTAAATTCGTATCAATTAAATTAAGAAAATACCAATAAAATATTGTAATTTTGAATGAAAATATATATACAAAATACACATAAAATAACCTAAATACAAATAAAATATACACATAAAATAATTTATAATTGAATGAAATAAATATACAAAATAAACATAAAATAAGGTAAATTTGTAATGGAATATATGAAAAAATACACATAAAATAATATAAATTTGTATGAAAATATATATACAAATACACATTAAATAACATGAATTTGTATAAAATTTGTATCAAAATATATACTTATACACACAATAAAATAACGTAATTTTTTATGAAAATGTATATACAAAATACATAAAATAATTTAAATACGTAGAAAATATATATACAAAAACACATAGAATAATGTAAATTTGTATGAAAATATATAAACAAATACACATAAAATAATGTAAATTTGGATAAAATATATATACAAAATGAACATTAAATAATGTAAATATGTATAAAAAAAAATATACAAAACTCACATAGAATAATGTTAAATCGAATCAAAATAAATAAAGAGAATATCAATAAAATAATGTAAATTTGTATGAAAATAAAGAAGCAAAATATCCATATAATAACGCATATTTGCATAAAAATATATATACAAAAATACATATAAAATAATTAAATTTGTATTAAAATAAATATACAAAATGCACGTACAATAAAGTAAATTTGTATTGAAATACATATGCAAAATACACATCAATAATGTAAATTTGTATCAAAATATATACGAATACTCATAAAATAGAGTAAATTTCTATGAAAATATACATACAAAATAGATATACAAAATACACATATAACTAGTTAAATTTGTATTTAAATACATGTACAAAAAACACATAAAATGATGTAGATTTGTATTAAATGAAAACAAATACATTTTATATAAAATATATATATAAAATACACATAGAATAATGTAAAATCATATCAAAATAAATACACAGAATATCAATAAAATAATGTAAATTTGTATGAAAATAAAGATGCAAAATACCCATAAAATAAAGCATATTTTATAAAATACATATACAAAATACACATAGATTAATCAAATTTGTATTAAAATAATATACAAAATCCTTATACAATAAGGTAAATTTGTATTGAAAAAATATGCAAAATACACATAAAACAATGTAAATTTATTTCAAAATATATATACGAATACACATAAAATAACGTAGATTTCTATAGAAATATATATACAAAATATACTTGAAATAATGTAAATACGTATAAAAATATATATACAAAATACACATTAAATAATGTTCATTCGTGTCAAAATAAATAAACAAAATATCATGAAAAGAATGTGTATTTGTATGAAAATAGATATACAAAATACACATAAAATAACCTAAATTTGTATAAAACTATATACAAAAATACACAAAAATAATTTAAACTTGTATGAAAATAAATATACAAAAAACATATAAAATTAGGTAAATTTGTATTGAAATACATATACAAAATACACATAAAATAATGTAAATTTGAATGAAAATATATAAACATCTAGACTTAAAATAATGTAAATTTGTATCAAATATATATACAAAAAACACGTTAAATAATGTAAATATGTATAAAAAAAATATATACAAAACACAAATAAAATAATGTAAAATCGTATCAAAATAAATACAGAAAATATTAATAAAATAATGTAAATTTGTATGAAAATTAAGATGCAAAATACCCATAAAATAACTCATTTTTTATAAAAATATATATACGAAAAAACATAAAATATTTGATTTTGTATTAAAATAAATAGATATACAAAATACACATAAAATAAGCTAAATTTGAATTGAAATATATATACAAAATACATAAAATAATGTAAATTTGTATCAAAATACTGATACAAATGCACATATAATAACGTAAATTTGTATAAAAATATATAAACAGAATACACATTAAATAATGTAAATACGTATAAAAAAATGTACAAAATACAGAAATAATCATGTAATTCGTATCAAAATAAATAGACAAAATACCAATAAAATAATGTAAATTTCTATGAGAAAACATATACAAAATATAAATAATTAACGCAAATATCAATAAAAATATATATAATATAATATATTTTTATACATATTTAAAATATTTAATGTATATTTTGTATATATATTTTATCCAAATTTACGTTATTTTATATGTATTTGTTTATATATTTTCATACAAATTTACATTATTTTATGTGAGTTTTGAATATGTATTTCAATACAAATTTGCCTAACTTTATGTGTATTTTGCATATCTATTTTCAAACAAACAAATTATTTTTGTGTGTTTTTGTATATATTTTTATACAAATTTTTGTTATTTTATTTGTTTTTTGCATATATATTTTCCTACAAATATACATTCTTTTATTGGAATTTCGTGTATTTAAGTTTTTACGAATTTACATTATTTTATTTGTATTTTTATATACATTTTTCTACGTATTTAAATTATTTTATATGTATTTTATATATACATTTTCATAAAAATTTACGTTATTTTATTGTGTGTATTCGTATATATTTTGAAACAACTTTTATACAAATTTATGTTATTTTATGTGTATTTGTATATATATTCTCATACAAATTTATATTATTTCATGTGTATTCTTACATATATTTTATTACAAATTTACCTTATTTTATGTTTATTTTGTATATTTATTTCATTCAATTTTAAATTATTTAATGTGTATATTTGTACGTTTATTTAGGTTATTTTATGTGTGTTTTCTATATATATTTTCATCCAAAATTACATTATTTTATTGTTATTTTCTTAATTTAACTCGATACGAATTTAGATTATTTCATAGGTATTTTGTATACATATTTTTATACTCATTAACATTAACTAATGTGTGTTTTGTATATATTTTTTTGTGGAAACTAATTTTATGTGCATTTTTGTACATATATTTGTATAGAAACTTAAAACGTTATTTTATGTGTATTTTGTATATGTTTTCTCATACAAATTTACATTATTTAATTAGTTTTTTGTTTATTTATTTTGATACGAATGACTTGATTAATTGTGTATTTTGTAAATATTTTTTATACGTATTTACATTACTTAATGTGTATTTTGTTTATATATTTTTTTTACAAATTTACGTTATTATATGTGTATTTGTTAAAAATATTTTGAAACGAATTTACTTTATTTTATGTATTTTGTATATATATTTCAATTCAAATTTAGCTTATTTTGTGTGTATTTTGTATATCTATTTTCATACAAATTTAATTACTTCTGTGTATTTTTGTATATAGTTTTATATAAATTTACGTTATTTTATGTGCATTTTGTATATTTACATTTATACAAATACACTTTCTCTTATTGGTATTTCATTTATTTATATTTTTACGAATTTGCATTATTTTATGTGTATTTTGTATACATTTTTGATTCGTATTTACTTAATTTTATTTGTATTTTGTATATATATATATTTATAGAAATCTACGTTATTTTATGTGTATTCGTATATATATTTTGAAACAAATTTACATTGTTTTATATGTATTTTGCATATCTATTTCAATACAAATTTACCTTATTGTATGTGCATTTTGGATATTTATTTTAATACAAATTCAAATATTTTATGTGTATTTTGTTATATATAATTTTATAAAAAATGCGTTATTTTATAGGTATTTTGCATCTTAGTTTTCATACAAATGTTCATTATTTTATTAATATTCTGTGTATATATTTTGATACGATTTTATATTATACTATTTGTGTTTTGTATATATTTTTTTATACATATTTTCATTATTTAGTGTGTATTTTTATATATATTTTATACAAATTAACGTTATTTTAAGTGTATTTGTTTATATAATTTCATTCATATTTACATTATTTAAAGTGTATTTTGCATATGTATGTAAATACAAATTTACCTTATTTTATGTGTATTTTGTATATTTATTTTCATACAGATTTAAATTATTTTTGTGTTTTTTTGTATATACATATAGAGTAAATTTCTATGAAAATATATATTCAAAATACATATAAAATTATGTAAATAAGTATAAAAATATATATATCAAATACACCTAAAAAAATGAAAATTCGTATCAAAATAAATACCAAAATTCCGATAAAAGAACGTATATTTGTAGGAAAATAAATATACAAAATACACATAAAATTACGAAAATTTGAATAAAATATATACAAAAAAACAAAAAAATATATTTCAATTTGTATGAAAATAGATATACAAAATAAACATATAATTAGTTAAATTTGTATTTAAATACATGTACAAAATACACATAAAATAATGTAAATTTGTACGTTCTTTTATCAGAATTTTGTTTATTGATTTTGATACGAATTTTCATTATTTTAGGTGTATTTGATATATATATATATATATATATATATATATATATATATATATATATATATATATATATATATATATATATATATATATATATATATATATATATATATATATATATATTTATAATTATTTCCATAATTTTATATGTATTTTTAATATATATTTTCATAGAAATTTACTCTATTTTATATGTATTCGTATATATAATTTGATACAAATTAACATTATTTATGTGTATTTCGCATATCTATTTCAATACAAATTTTCTTTATTGTATGTGCCTTTTGTATATTTATTTTGATACAAATTTAATTATTTTATGTGTATTTTTGTATATATATTTTTAAACAAATATGCGTTATTATATGGGTATTTTCCATCTTTATTTTCATACAAATTTACATTATTTTATTGATAGTCTGTTTATTTATTTTGATACGATTTTACGTTATTCTGTGTATTTTGTATACATATTTTTAGACATATTTACATTATTTAATGTATATTTTGTACATATATTTTATGGAAATTTACGTTATCTTATGTGTATATGTTTATATAGTTTCAAACAAATTTACATTATTTTATGTATATATTGTATATGTATTTCAATAAAAATTTGCCTAATTTCATGTATATTTTGCATATCTATTTTCAAACAAATTTAAATTATTTTTGTGTATTTTTGTATATATTTTTATTAAAATTTTTGTTATTTTATTTGTATTTTTTATATATTTTCCTACAAATATACATTCTTTTTAGAGTATTTTGTATTATTTATTTTATATACAAATTTACATTATTTTATGTGTATTTTGTATATATATATCTTTCTATGTATATTTACTTTATTTTATGTGTTTTTTGCATATCTATTTCAATAAAAATCTATCTTATTGTATCTGTATTTTTGTATATTTATTTTAATACAAATTTAATTATTTTATGTGTATTTTTGTATATATATTTTTTTAAATATGAGATATTTTATGGGTATATTGCATCTTTAATTTTATAAATTTTTACATTACGTTCATATAAAATAATACAAATTTAATTATTCTATGGTAAATTTGTTTCAAAATATATATACGAATACACATAAAATAACGTTGATTTCTATAGGAATATATATATACAAAATACACATGAAATGACGTAAATACGTATAGAAATATATATACAAAATACACATTAAATACTGTAAATTCGCGTCAAAATAAATAAACAAAATATCAATAAAAGAATGTGTATTTGAATGAAAATAGATCTACAAAATACACATAGAATAACCTAAATTTGTATCAAACTATATACAAAAATACACAAAAATATTTTAAATTTGTATGAAAATAAATATACAAAATACACATAAAATTAGGTAAATTTGTATTGAAATACATATACAAAATACACATAAAATATTGTAAATTTGAATGAAAAGACATAAACAAATACACTTAAAATAACGTAAATTTGTATAAAAAAAATATATACAAAACACAAATAGAATAATGTAAAATCGTATCAAAATAAATACACAGAATATTAATAAAATAATGTAAATTTGTATGAAAATAAAGAGGCAAAATACCCATAAAATAACGCTTTTTTTGAATTTATAAAAATATATATACCAAAAATTTGAATTGAAATAAATATATAAAAAACACGTACAATAAGGTAAATTTGTATTGAAATAGATATGCAAAAAACATATAAAACAATGTAAATTTGTTTCAAAATATATATAGGAATACACATAAAATAACGTAGATTTCTATAAAAATATATATACAAAATACACATAAAATGAAGTAAATACGTATAAAAAAAATGTATACAAAATACACATATAATGAAGTAAATACGTATAAAAAAATGTATACAAAATACACATAAAATAATGTAAATTCGTATAAAAATAAATATACAAAATACCAATAAAAAAATGTGTATTTGTATAAATATAAATATACAAAATACTCATAAAATAACGTAAATTTATTTAAAACTATATACAAAAATACACAGAAGTATTTTAATTTGTATGAAAATAGATATACAAAATAAGGTAAATTCGTTTCAAATTCAATAAACAAAATTCAGATAAAAGAACGTATATTTGTAGAAAAAATAGATATACAAAATAAACATAAAATTACGAAAATTTGTATGAAAAAATATAAAAAAATAAACAAAAATAATTTCAATTTATATGAAAATAAATATACAAAATACACATGTATTTTGTATATCTATTTTCACACAAATTTAATTACTTTTGTATATTTTTGCATATAGTTTTATAAATTTACGTTATTTTATTTGTATTTTGTATATTTATATTTATGCAATACACATTCTTTTATTAGTATTTTGTTTATTTATTTTGATACGAGTTTACATTATTTTATGTGTATTTTGTATACCTTTTTTTATACGTATTTACTTCATTTTATGTGTATTTCGTATATTTATTTTCATAGAAATCTACGTTATTTTATATGTATTCGTATATATATTTTGAAAAAAATTTACATGGTTTTATATGTATTTTGCATATCTATCTCAATACAAATTTATCTTATTGTATGTGCATTTTGTATATTTATTTTAATACAAATTCAAATATTTTATGTGGGTCTTGGTATAAATATTTTTATAAAAAATTCGTTATTTTATGGGTATTTTGCATCTTAATTTTCATACAAATTTACATTATTTTATTAATATTCTGTGTATTTATTTTGATACGATTTTATATTATTCTATTTGTGTTTTGTATGTATTTTTTTTATACATATTTACATTATTTAATGTGTCTTTTTTATATATATTTTATACAAATTTACGGTTTTTTAAGTGTATTTGTTATATATTTTCATTCAAATTTACATTATTTTATGTGTATTTTGTAAATGTATTTCAATACAAATTTACCTAATTTTATGTGTATTTTGTATATTTAATTTCATACAAATTAAAATTATTTTTGTGTATTTTTGTATATAGTTTTATACAAATTTAATTGATTTTATGTGTATATTGTATATCTATTTTTATACAAATACTCATTCTTTTATTGATATTTCGTTTATTTATTTTGACGCGAATTTACATTATTTAATGTGTATTTTATATATATATTTTTATACGTGTTTACATCATTTGATGTGTATTTTGTATATATTTTCTATAGAAATCTACGTTGATTTATGAGTATTCGTATAAAGATTTTGATATAAATTTACACTGTTTTATGTGTATTTTGCATATTTTTTCAATACAAATTTGCATTATTGTATATGCATTTTGTATATTAATTTTAATACAAATTTAATTATGCTATGTGTATTTTTGTATATGTATTTTTTCAAAAATATGCTTTACTTTATGGGTATTTTGCATTTTTATTTTCATACAAATTTACATTATTTTATTTATATTCTGTTTATTTTTTTTTAAACAATTTTACATTATTCTATGTGTATTTTATATATCTATTTTTATACGTATTTACTTAATTTTATGTGTATTTTGTATATATATTTTTATAGAAATCTACGTTATTTTATGTGTATTCGTATATATATTTTGAAACAAATTTACATTGTTTTATATGTATTTTTGCATATCTCTTTCAATACAAGTTTACCTTATTGTAAGTGCATTTTGTTAATTTATTTCAATACAAATTTAAATATTTTATGTGTATTTTGGTATTTATATTTTCATAAGAAATGCGCTATTTGATGGGAATTTTGCATCTTTATTTTCATACAAATTTACATTATTTTATTAATATTCGGTGTATTTATTTTGATACGATTTCACATTATTCTATTTGTTTTTTGTATATATTTTTTTTATACATATTTACATTATTTAATGTGTATCTTGCATATATATTTTATACAAATTTATTATCTATTATTTATTTTCAAACAAATACACATTCTTTTCATGATATTTTGTTTATTTATTTTGACACGAATTTACATAGATATGTATTTTGTATATATATTTTTATACGTATTTACATAATTTCATGTGTATTTCGTATATATATTTCTGTAGAAATCTACGTTATTTTATGTGTATTCGTATATATATTTTGAAACAAATTTACTTTGTTTTATATGTATTTTTGAATATCTCTTTCAATTCATATTTACCTTACTGTATATGCATTTTGTATATTTATTTCAATACAAATTTAAATATTTTATGTGTATTTTGGTATATATATTTTTATAAAAAATGCGCTATTTTATGGGAATTTTGCATTTTTCTTTTCATACAAATTTACATTATTTTATTGATATTCTGTGTATTTATATTGATAGGATTTTACATTATTCTATTTCTTTTTTGTATATATTTTTTTTACACATTTACATTATTTAATGTTTATCTTCCATATATATTTGATAAAAATTTACGTTATTTTAAGTGTATTTGTTTATATATTTTCATTCAAATTTACATTATTCTATGTGTATTTTGTATATGTATTTCAATACAAATTTACCTAATTTTTTGTGTATTTTGTATATTTCTTTTCATAAAAATTTTAAATATTTTTGTGTATTTTTGTATATAGTTTTATACAAATTTAGGTTATTTTATGTACGCATTTACAATTTTTAATGTGTGTTTTGTATATATATTTTTATGCAATTTTACTTTATTTTATGTGCATTTTTGAACATATATTTTTTTAGAAATTTGCGTTAATTTATGTGTATTTGTATATGTTTTCTCATACAAATTTACAGTATTTTACTGCTATTTTGTTTATTTATTTTGATACGAATGAAAATAGATATACAAAATATACATAAAATAAACTAAATTTGTATTGAAATATATATACAAAATACATAAAATAATGTAAATTTGTATCAAAATATTTTAACAGATGCGCATAAAATAACGTAAATTTGTTTTAAAATATACAAAATACACATTAAATAATGTAAATATGTATAAAAAAATATATACAAAACACAAATAGAATAATGTAAAATCGTATCAAAATAAATACACAGAATATTAATAAAACAATGTTAATTTGTATAAAAATAAAGATGCAAAATACCCATTAAATAACGCATTTTTCATAAAAATATATATACCAAAATACACATGAAAAAATTAATTTGTATTAAAATAAATATACAAAATACACATACAATAAGGTAAATCTGTATTGAAATAGATATGCAAAATACATGTAAAACAATGTAAATTTGTTTCAAAATATATATACGAATACACATAAAATAACGTAGATTTGTATAAAAATATATATACAAAATACACATAAAATGAAGTAAATACGTATAAGAAAATGTATACAAAATACACATAAAATAATGTAAATTCGTATCAAAATAAATAAACAAAAAACCAATAAAAGAATGTGTATTTGTATAAATATAAATATACAAAATACACATAAAATAACGTAAATTTGTATAAAACTATACATAAGTACACAGAAGTAATTAAATTCGTATGAAAATAGACATACAAAATACAAATAAAATAAACTAAATTTGAATTGAAATGTATTTACAAAATACAATATTTTAAGTGTATGTATATATATATATATATATATATATATATATATATATATATATATATATATATATATATATATATATATATATATATATATATATATATATATATATATATATATATATATATATATATATATATATATATATATAAATATATATATATATATATATATATATATATATATATATTTATATATATATAAATATATAAACAAATACACATTAAGTAATGTAAATACGTATAAAAAAATATTTACAAAATACACAAATAATCAAGTCATTCGTATCAAAATAAATCAAGAAAAAACTAATTAAATAATGTAAATTTGTATGAGAAAATATAAACAAAATACACATAAAATAACGTTTTAAGTTTCTATAAAAATATATGTACAAAAATGCACATAAAATTAGTTTGCATAAAAAAATATATACAAAACACATTAGATAATGTAAATGAGTATAAAAATATGTATACAAAATACCTATAAAATAATCTAAATTCGTATCGAGTTAAATTAAGAAAATAACAATAAAATAAAGAATTTTGGATGAAAATATATATAGAAAACACACATAAATTAACCTAAATACAAATACAAATATACACATTAAATAATTTAAAATTGAATGAAATAAATATACAAAATAAACATAAAATAAGGTAAATTTGTAATAAAATATATGTAAGAATGCACATTAAATAATATCAATTTGTATGAAAATATATACAAATACACATAAAATAACATGAATTTGTATAAAATTTGTTTCAAAATATATACGAATACACACAATAAAATAACGTAAATTTTTATGAAAATGTAGATATAAAATACACATAAAATAATTTAAATACGTAGAAAAATATATATACAAATTACACATAAAATAATGTAAATTGTAACAAAATAAATACACAAAATTCAATAAAAGAATGTATATTTGTAGGAAAATATATATACAAAAATACACAAAATAATTTAAATTTGTTTGAAAATAGATATGCAAAATACACATAAAATGAAGTAAATACGTATGAAAAATGTATACAAATTACACATAAAATAATGTAAATTCGTATCAAAATAAATAAACAAAATACCAAAAAGAATGTGTATTTTTATAAATATAAATATACAAGATACACATAAAATAACGTAAATTTGTATAAAACTATACAAAAATACACAAAAGTAATTAGATTTGTATGAAAATAGATATACAAAATACACACAAAATAAGCTAAATTTGAATTGAAATATATATATATATATATATATATATATATATATATATATATATATATATATATATATATATATATATATATATATATATATATATATATATATATATATATATATATATATATATATATATATATATATATATATATATATACAAAATTCATAAAATAAAGTAAATTTGTATCAAAATATTTATAGAAATACACATATAATAAGGTAAATTTGTATAAATATATAAACAAAATACACATTAAATAATGTAAATACGTATAAAAAATATGTACAAAATACACATATAATCATGTAATTCGTATCAAAATAAATAAACAAAATTCCAATGAAGTAATATAAATTTGAATGAAAAAACATATACAAAAAACACATAAAATAACGCAAATTTCTATGAAAATATATGTACAAAAATGCACATCAAATAAATTTGCATAAAAATATGAGTATAAAAAAAATATGAGTATAAAAATATGTATACAAAATACCTATGAAATAATCTAAATTCGTATCGAATTAAATTAAGAAAATACCAATAAAATAATGTAGTTTTGGATGAAAATATATATAGAAAATACACATAAAATAATCTAAATACAAATACAAATATACACATAAAATAATTTAAAATTGAATGAGATAAATATACAAAATAAACATAAAATAAGGTAAATTTGTAATGAAATATATGTAAAAATACACATAAAATAATATAAATTTGTATCAAAATACATATATACAAATACACATTAAATAACAAGAATTTGTATAAAATTTGTATCAAAATATATACGAATACACACAATAAAATAACGTATCAAAATAAATAAACAGAATATCAATAAAATAATGTAAATTTGTATGAAAATAAAAATGCAAAATATCCATATAATAACATATTTGCATAAAAATTTATATACAAAAATACATATAAAAAAATTAAATTTGTATTAAAATAAATATACAAAATGCACGTACAATAAAGTAAATTTGTATTGAAATAGATATGCAAAATACACATCAATAATGTAAATTTGTATCAAAATATATATACGAATACTCATAAAATACAGTAAATTTCTATGAAAATAAAATAATGTAAGTTTGTATGAAAATAAAGATGCAAAATTCCCATAAAATAGCGCATTTCTTATAAAAATATATATACCATAATACACATAAAATATTTCAATTTGTATTGAAATAAATATACAAAATGCACATATAATAAGGTAAATTTGTATTGAAAGAGATATGCAAAAATACATATACAACAATGTAAATTTGTTTCAAAATATGTATACGAATACAAATAAAATAACGAAGATTTCTTTAAAATATATATACAAAATACACATAAAATTAAGTAAATACGTATAAAAAAATGTATACAAAATACACATAAAATAATGTAAATTCGAATTAAAATAAATAAACAAAATACCAATAAAAGAATGTGTATTTGGATAAATATAAATATACAAAATACACATACAAAATAAACATAAAATAAGGTAGATTTGTAATAAAATATATGTACAAAATACACATAAGATTATGTAAATTTATATATAAATATATATACAAATACACATAAAATACCATGAATTTGTATAAAATATATATTCAAAATAAATATTAAATAATGTAAATGCGTATAAAATATATATACAAAGTACATATAAAACAATGTAAATACGTATAAAAATACACTTAAAATAATGGAAATTTGAATGAAAATATATAAACATATACACTTAAAATAAAGTAAATTTGTATCAAATATATTTACAAAATACACATTAAATAATGTAAATATGTATAAAAAATATATATATATATATATATATATATATATATATATATATATATATCTATATATATATATATATATATATATATATATATATATATATATATATATACAAAACACAAATAAAATAATGTAAAATCGTATCAAAATAAATACAGAAAATATTAATAAAATAATGTAAATTTGTATGAAAATTAAGATGCAAAATACCCATAAAATAACACATTTTTATAAAAATATATATACGAAAAAACTTAAAATATTTGATTTTGTATTAAAATAAATAGATATACAAAATACACATAAAATAAGCTAAATTTGAATTGAAATATATATACAAAATACATAAAATAATGTAAATTTGTATCAAAATACCTATACAAATACACATATAATAACGTAAATTTGTATAAAAATATATAAACAAAATACACATTAAATAATGTAAATACGTATACAAAAATGTAAAAAATACACAAATAATCATGTCATTCGTATCAAAATAAATAGACAATATACCAATAAAATAATGTAAATTTCTGTGAAAACATATACAAAATACATAAATAACGCAAATATCAATAAAATATATATAATATGATATTTTTATACATATTTAAAATATTTAATGTATATATATATATATATATATATATATATATATATATATATATATATATATATATATATATATATATATATATATATATATATATATATATATATATATATATATATATATATATATATATATATATATATATATATATATATATATATATATATATATATATATATATATATATATATATATATATATATAGTATCCAAAGTTATGTGATTTTATCGGTATTAGTTGATATGTTTTCATACAAATTACATTATTTGATGTTAGTTTTGTATATGTATTTCAATACAAATTTGCTAACTTTATGTGTATTTTGCATATCTATTTTCAAACAAATTTAAATTATTTTGTGTTTTTGTATATATTTTTATACAAATTTTAGTTATTTTATTTGTTTTTTGTATATATATTTTCCTACAAATATACATTCTTTTATTGGAATTTTGTGTATTTAATTTTTTACGAATTTACATTATTTTATGTGTATTTTGTATATATATTTTTCTAGGTATTTAAATTATTTTATGTGTATTTTCTATATACATTTTCATAAAAATTTACGTTATTTTATTGTGTGTATTCGTATATATTTTGAAACAAATTTTATACAAATTCATGCTATTTTATGTGTATTTGTATATATATTTTCATACAAATTTATATTATTTTATGTGTATTCTTACATATATTTTATTACAAATTTACCTTATTTTATGTTTATTTTGTATATTTATTTCATTCAATTTTAAATTATTTGATGTGTATATTTGTATTTGTATTTAGGTTATTTTATGTGTGTTTTCTATAAATATTTTCATCCAAAATTACATTATATTATTGATATTTTCTTAATTTAACTCGATACGAATTTAGATTATTTCATAGGTATTTTGTATACATATTTTTATACTCATTTACATTATCTAATGTGTGTTTTGTATATATTTTTTTATGCAAACTAATTTTATGTGCATTTTGTAAATATATATTTATATAAACTTAAAACGTTATTTTATGTGTATTTTGTATATGTTTTCTCATACAAATTTACATTATTTAATTAGTTTTTTGTTGATTTATTTTGATACGAATGACTTGATTATTTGTGTATTTTGTAAATATTTTTTTATACGTATTTACATTACTTAATGTGTATTTTGTTTATATATATTTTTTTTACAAATTTACGTTATTATATGTGTATTTGTTAAAAATATTTTGAAACGAATTTACTTTATTTTATGTATTTTGTATATATATTTGAATTCAAATTTAGCTTATTTTGTGTGTATTTTGTATATCTATTTTCATACAAATTTAATTACTTCTGTGTATTTTTGTATATAGTTTTATACAAATTTACGTTACTTTATGTGCATTTTGTATATTTATATTTATACAAATACACATTCTCTTATTGGTATATTGTTTATTTATGTTTATACGAATTTACATTATTTTATGTGTATTTTGTATACATTTTTGATTCGTATTTACTTAATTTTATTTGTATTTTGTATATATATATATTTATAGAAATCTACGTTATTTTATGTGTATTCGTATATATATTTTGAAACAAATTTACATTGTTTTATATGTTTTTTGCATATCTATTTCAATACAAATTTACCTTATTGTATGTGCATTTTGTATATTAATTTTAATACAAATTCAAATATTTTATGTGTATTTTGGTATATATAATTTTATAAAAAATGCGTTATTTTATAGGTATTTTGCATCTTAGTTTTCATACAAATGTACATTATTTTATTAATATTCTGTGTACATATTTTGATACGATTTTATATTATACTATTTGTGTTTTGTATATATTTTTTTATACGAATCCTCACGCTACCACTCGGATTTTTCAGTCACCGCCGAGTGGCTTAAATCACCTACATGCTGTTCTGAAGACCACCCATCAACCGGACTCTAGAGGAAGCCGCACAAGCGAATCAAGAACGAGTTCCGAGGCAGCATGAGCCAATGCAAGATGGCGCCACTATAAACACTCGCCTGCGCCTGAACAGGCTGGGCCGACCATCAGGCCCACCTGGAAGAAGCCTTGGGCCGACCATCAGGCCCCACCAGGAAGATGCCTAGCAATGGGCAACAACGTAAAAAAAAATATATATATATATATATATATATATATATATATATATATATATATATATATATATATATATATATATATATATATATATATATATATATATATATATATATATAT